>NC_056735.1:265428183-265633183 GCF_019279795.1 Protopterus annectens | reverse complement strand
GATACATGCAGCTGCTAATAGACTACTTTAAGCCACATGAAGATGAGTTTCTGCTCTTATTGAATGTAAGCAAAAGCAAATGGAAACTATGCAATTACCCGATAACTGCTTGTTTAAGCTAGAAACCCTGCAAGATAAATTGGAAACCTATGAGAACAAATTGAAAAATATAAAAATTAACAACTGAAGAGAGATTATTTTGATTTTACTAATGGTTGCCTGTTTGAGTGGCCGATGGATAAGAGAGCACCAGATAGAAAAGAACGCTCTGACAACATGGGAAATGTACCTGTGACACGCAGAACTGTTTCTAGTGTGAATATACATGCTGAAGTACATAGTAATACACCCACTAATGGGCAACATCCTGAATTAGCCTCTCGCAATACTCCTAACAATAGGACTAATGGTAGTATAGTTAACAATGACTCTGGTATGCTCAAGGTCATTACATCACTAACGGAAAATGATAATGCAGCGAATGTAGACACTGCATCGGCAGGAAGCATTCAGCCTTCAAGTGAAATAGTTCCGAGCGTGATACCAAAGAAGGAATCTGTCCATGCACCTTTGTTACAGCAACTCCCTTTTCTATTAACACAGAAAAATGTCGGGAGATCCAGGTCAGAAAGAAGATAGACGAAAAAGAGAAAGGTAACTTAGGAACCTCAGTGAGCTTAGATGAATCGATTTCGTTGGTAATTAATATATCCGATTATGGGTTGACAGCTACCCAAAAGAGTGTTCTGCAAAGTGGCTTGGGCTTTATACCCTCAATACGTTCTGACCTGTGTGAGTTAGTGACAGACTTAAGGTGCTTTGGTAGGAACGTTACGTTGAAGTGTCTTTTTGACAATGAAAATACTGGTACAAACTATACATCATCTGTGTTGAAAAAAACAAGTTCCTTTGTCCCCAGTAATCATCCTACTGTGGAGATGTTCTTACGGTTATGTGAAAATAAGGTGTTTGAACAGAGGTCAAAAGGAAAAAGTAAACACTATTACAATTTAACACAGGATGAGTTTCAGGCGTTAAAAGAATTGCAAACAATGAAAGAAATTATTTTCAGGCCAGCTGACAAAGGAGGAGCTTTAATAGTAATGAATTCAATACAGCATGCCCAGAAAATGCAGGATATGTTAAGCCATAGTGATACATACCACAAAATCGAGAAATATCAAGTAGATAGATTGACTTCCTCAGTAAAGAATGTCCTGTATGACAAATTAATGACTAGATCAATTGATAAAAATTTATATGACTTTCTTGAAATGGTATATCCAACTATACCTGTTATCAAAGGGTTGCCTAAGTTTCATAAGAACAGTGTTGACCCCCCTCTGAGACTGATAGTTCCGTGGAGAGGATGGGTCACTGAGCCCATTTCTATCTATGTGGAAACTGAACTCAAGAAGTTGTTGCCTTTTGCACATACTGTATTGAGGGACACTGGTCAGCTGCTGGCGAGACTGTATGAAAGAATGGAGCAAGAAAGCTCCATAGACAACATCATTTTGGTGACGATGGACGTCAACAATTTATTCACTTGCATACCCAACAATCTAGGAATAGAAGCAGTAAGGGACTTTGCCTCTCATTTTGAAGTAAACATGGATGTGAATCGAGTATGCAGCTTCCTGGAATTGGTCCTGGAGAGCAATGTGTTCCTCTATGGTGAGAGCTACTATTGGCAGAAATGGGGGGTAGCCATGGGCACCCCCTGTGCAAACAACTATGCCAATATAGTCCTAGCTGAATGGGAAAGGCAATGGGAAATGGATACGAAAAATGAATGGAAGGAATACATCTTTTACAATAGGTTTGTGGATGATGTTATATTCCTATGGATAGGCAGTATGCAACGCCTAAATGATTTCGTCAACTATTTAACAAGTACGACTAGCTTTCTAAGATTCGAAGTGAAAACTTCAGCAAATGAGATTGAGTTCTTAGATGTCAGAATTTCAATGAATAATAGCAAAGGAATTGGCACCACTATATTCAGGAAACCAAATTGGAGGAACCATATGCTATATTACAATAGCATGCACCCGAGACATGTTTTTCAGAATATTGTTGAAAATCAAGTGACCATGATATCCAAGCTCTGTACTGACGATGATGATTTTCTGCAGGTACAAGACAAACTCTTACAGAATTTTGCTTCAAGAGGCTATAATTAAAAACAATTAGTCATGAGTAAAGGCAAAGCAATGTCCATTTGATACAAAAAAGGGCAACCGCACTACTCGAAATGGAAGCAGAGTGATGTGAAGAAAGGTGGGAAAAGCAACAGTCTCAACTATGATGGAATACCTAACAAGCAGAGTACAGAAGGAAGAAATAGGTTAGGAACTTGGAAATGTGGCTTTTACAAAGCTTGCAGCCACATTAAATGTTCCAACAGTTTTGTTCATCCGGTAACTAACAAATGCTATAAGTTCTCTGGTTTTGCTAACTGCAACACCAAGAATGTTATATACATTGGCACTTGTAATTTGTGCCAAGCCTATTATGTAGGAAAAACCAATAGGAAGTTTAAGGAATGGATACTTCGCCACCTGTTAGACATCAAGAATAAAGTGATAACCAATGCCCTATATGGACATGTGTCTGAAAATCCAGGACATTCATTTAGCTTTATGGTTATCTCAAATGTGACTACTAACCTCCGTGGAGGAGACATTGTCAACATAACTGAAAAGGAAGAAAGCAAATGGATTATGAACCTCAGAGCTAATTTATTTCCAGGGCTCAACAGAGTAGTTCCTATTAAACCTATTTTGAAAGAGAGAAGCCTAATTAAGAAATGAAATGGAGGCTTAAGGAAGGCGTGCATCTGATTGCTGTATGTGATTGGTTGAGCAATTAAGGATCTTTATTTAACAGCAGTAAGTCAGGTCTACTCACTAGGATCTGAAGAAGGTTTTCTAACTGAAAGTGCTTATCCTGTTTGACCTGCAACTTGAACAGCACAATTTGTGCCTTTTATTTCTTCGTTTTATTAAAGCCTACATTTTAACAGAATTTCTCAGTGAACTTTTCATTGTGGTGGAAGCCTTTTTTTCATTTTACTATTTTTGTCTATTAAGACTTCCTCTGGAGGTGGTTTTTGGTTTGGTTGTTTGTGTTTATATATATATATATATATATATATATATATATATATATATATATATATATATATTTCCATTCAGAAGCTCGAAATACTGAAATCTCGAATTTCAGTATTTCGAGCCCAAGAAGCCGAATCCAGATAATAGCGAAAGTTTAAAAGTGCGAAATTCAAAACCTCAAATACTGGAGGTTTTGAATTTCGCGCTTCTAATGTTCCGCTATGGTCATGTATTCAGGTAAGTGTGTGTGTGTGTGTGTGTGTGTGTGTGTGTGTGTGTGTGTGTGTGTGTGTGTGTGTGTGTGTGTGTGTGTGTGTTAAGGGGTTTGGGTAGGGGCTGTGGTGCATGTCAGTGTCTTTTGTTGCTGTGATGTGTGTGTGTACAAAGAGAAAGTAGCTTGCGTGGTGGTGTTTTGTGTGTGTTTGTATGTAGTGCTACCTCGGAGTGAGAATATTTAAATAGGAGGGTGTGGGGGCATAGCCCCCCACATGGGCGGTGCAGAGGGGCTTGCCTCCCTGCTTTCATGTAGTAGAGTGATTGTGTGTGTTTGTGTGGTGGATGGTGTGTGTGTGTGTGTGTGTGTGTGTGTGTGTGTGTGTGTGTGTGTGTGTGTGTGTGTGTGTGTATGTAGTAAAACCATGAAATTCAAAACTTCCGGTATTCGAGGTTTTGAATTTCACGGTTTTTAGTTTTCGTTGTTTTGTGGATTCCACTTCTTGGCCTCGAGATACTGAAATTCGAGATTTCAGTATTTCGAGCTTCTGAAGAGAATATATATATATATATATATATATATATATATATATATATATATATATATATCACAAACACACACACAAAACAAGATGGCACACACTCAGAAAAAATGGAGAAAGAGAAGAAAATGTAACACTCACTTTTGTGCTGTTCTCAGAGTCTAGTCACCATGAGAGAATGTTAGGTAATATTGTAGATACAATGTTCTGAGTATTGATCAACTATCAAGTGGTAAAAAGCATGGTTTCTCTTTCTCTCTCTGTCTCTCTCATTATCATCATCATAATCAATCCCCTTTTCTTCAATTTCTACATGAGGTTGGGGTGTTGCATCAACTGTTGCCATCTTTGTTGATTCATTTTAACTCTCCTACCTTCTTCAGTGGTCATACCATTCTGTTACAGGTCTTCTCTCACATAATCCATCTATCTCTTTGCTGGATGCCCTTGTTTCCTCTTGCCTCCTTCCTGTCTCTCCCAAATATTGTTCATCAGATTGCCTTCTGATTTCCTGCACGTGTGGGTACCCCTGTAATCTGTTTTCTTTGACCTTCTCTGCAATTGGAGGTACTTTGGCTTCTGCTCTGATGCCATCATTTCTTTGTCTATCTCACAGTGTGCATCCTACTATCCATTTATGGTGCTTCATGACTATCACCTCTGGCTTTACTGCCTGATTTTTGCATCATACAGTAGTACTAGTTGCATCGCTGTTTTGTACATCTTACTTTTCAGCTTCTTTGGCATTTTTCTGTAACAAACTACCCCTGACACTCTGTAACTTTTGACTACAGGCCCTCTAATTCTAGCATTGTCCTTCTTATTCAGACTTTCATTCTTCTACAACCACCCTTCCTAAATACTATTCCCCCTTCTATCTCAGTTTTCAGCTTATTCTGATTTTCCCCATTTGTTGTCATGACAAGTGTCTTGTCTGTACTCAGCTTCATCTTGTGTGCCTTATGTTTTGCATTTTATTCCCCTATCATTTGCTTAGGTTCTTGGCTCAGAGTATGCCTGTAATGCCTCATTGTCTGCATGCAGTAGCTATGTTGCTCTGTCCCTTATGACCTGTTTGCTAATATAGTCCATCACAAATATGAACAGCGGTCAGCTCAAAGCCGAACTCTGATGCATACCCACTCCCAATGGAAACCCCTCTGTAAGTGCAAATATTATACATCCCTGTGTCATTGTGTCCTTGAACATAGCTTGCACTAATTCTACCAATGGTTCTAGTATTTCAAACCATTGCAGGACTGCCCAAATCAGCTGTCTTCGGATCTTGCCATATGCTTTCTCCAAGTCTAGGAATGCCCAGTTAGATTTCTTCCTTTTCTCTAGCTTCTTCTCAGCTCTCTGTCTCACTGCAAACACTGAGTCAGTTGTGCTGCATCATGATCTGAATCTGAACTGCTCATCTCCCATCTTACTATCTACTATTCTTCATATTCATGTATCAGTCATCATCTCTAGTACTTTCAAGCAATGTGACAGGAGTTTGATATCTCTGTACTGCCCACAGTTATGAATGTCCCCTTTGTACTTACACAGTGGCACAAGGGTTTCAGTGATTCAGTCATCTGGGATATGCCTTTCACTCCATACTGCTACAAGCACTGTCTGGAGCCATTTCTCACCTGACTCAACCTACATCTTGATCATATATGAATTTGCTGCTTTTCTTATACTGCGGTGGTGGTGCTGCGGTAGTGTTGTCGCCTCACAGTAAGACGTTGTCCTGTTCGATTCTCAGCTAAAGCGTCTTCTGTGTGGAGACATGCGTGAATGGGCGTACCTTCATTGAAGGTTGTACATCAGGGCTGGCAACTCAGTATGTAAAAATCTACTCCCAATCATTAGCGGACCGGAGTTCCGCTGTGGTGACCCCTAACCAGGAAAAGCTGAAAGATACAACAACAACATTACAAATTAAGCATAGTTTTTTTCACTAGAGAATCTTACTATTTCTTGGCTTATTCTACATTATATTATATTGTATTGTGTTATATTTGTAAAATGACAACCTTTACAACTGTTATATTATATCATACTTGTAAAAATGATAATCCATATCAAATATTTATAATTATTTTCTGCTCTTTTGCTTTCTTATAATATGTTGGAGCTTTTCTCCTCAGAACTCTGCTCAAAACAGGTTGCTGCCCAGTCAGACTTCTCTTTAAATAAATGTCAATAAATAACTAGTGCTGTTCTTACATTTTCAATGGTGGCTCATCTTCATCTTTTATTGTAAGTTATGTCTGGGTCAGGATAGCTTTTTGTACCAGGGCTACCCTTTGGGACTTGGCTAGTAGTAGCTTTGAGGATAAGTACTACAGAGAAACACTGGAAGATCAGTTGAACTTTACTGGCCCTGCTTTAACCAACTGGCCTTGCTTTAACCAACATTAAACTTGTCCCAGACAACAAGTTTCATGGTGCTTGTTAAGTCTGTATGGCTCATATTATAGGGTGAGTTAAAGTTATATTTTTGTGATTAGGATGAAATTTAGCGCAAGTGATAGTGACTGAGCTACTAAAAGTCACAGAGTAATGACAATGGCTGAGAAGATGGAAATGATAGTCAATTTAATGAAAATTGAAGTAGACATTTTTCCATATGTTAGTCAAGAAGATGGTTGATTTTCATTGCATTGACCAGGAGGCTGTTAAAGGATAAGTCACTTGAATGTTAAGAAGATAACAAAAAGTTTACCAGAGATGGAGCTTTGACTGTGCTGCATATTTGGTCTCTTGGATGGTTATAATAGGAGACTGGAAGTGTCTGAAGTTAATGATACTTTCTGTGTTATCAGCAGCACACCATAATGTCTGTTCAGCAGTAAATAGTAGCAATATTAAATACACTCTACAATTTGTGTGATGAAGTGGAACATGTCCAGCAATACTTGGTTATAAAGCATGATGGAAGAACCTGAGAGTGTCTGAAGTACTGTAAGGAGACTAAGGTCAGAGTTGATGGCTGTTGTGAAAGCAATGATGGTGCTATGGATGAAGTTTACAAAACCATCACTGACAGTTGAGAAACTGATGAAGCTGAAAGGTTGTATAATAAACCTATAGTGATTTTGGTGCTTTTGTGTCCATATATGAAGAAAAGTGCTATACAATTATGTAAATCTGTAAGGAAATTTACAATAGCAGGTCAAGTAGTACATATGAATTATGACTTTTTGGATATAACTTTTCAACTGAGGCTGCAGTTCATTGCTAAAATTAGAGAGTGTAAGAGACACAAGTTAAAATACGGATTGTCTTTTCTAATAGTGTAACTTTTTCTTTGCTTTATAGTGTCTTGGCATTTACCAGTGCCAAATAAGGGAAGCTAAGGCTAAGATTAAACAATGGCCTCTCAAACCCTACTAGAAATAATAGATGCTGACTATATGGAAACTTTGAATCTGGGGCCTCTTTCAGCTTGGTTGAGGTGGAGGAGGAGGAGGAGAAATGGGAGGAGCAGGAGCTGGATGGAAGAATAAGAATGTTCTGGGGAAGCTGTCTGGACAGAGATAGTATGAGAAAGGTCATCTAACTGATTGGTTATGTATTTATGGACAGATGTATGCTGTACCAAAGATGAGACTAAGTATACCATACCAAATTGCAGGATTATAATCATTAAGAACTGGTTTGTTCACTACAAGTTTTAGAACTGAAAAACTAACTATTTAAAGGAAGAGTATGTTATTTTGAAAGGGTCTCCCCAAATAACTACTAATTGTTAAGATAACAAAAACTGTGATAGCCTATTTTTTCCATTGGAAATAAATAACATAACTGGTGGGATTTGTTAGCAGAGAACTACAAGGGATTATTCCTGATCTATGTAAGTAGGGTTGTTGATTGCAACCATTAAGATTAATGAAGCAAAACTGGGACTGTAGCCAAGTTTCAGATATTTATTTTAGGCTTCTAGACAAGTTTCATGGATTTATTTAAATGTTTGTCACTTATCCTTTGATGAATGTTATTTTATATATTATTGACTTGGCTGTTTATGATATTTTGACTATTACAATTATGTGTTTGGTGATACTTTATCATTTATTGAACCCATTATTTCAATTTTTAATGCATTATTTGGTATTTGTATGCTGTGACACCTAACTGGTATGCAACAAGAAAGATTTCTAATAACAGGATGTTAAAAATGATGTGATTAACATTACAAAAATGGATGACAACATAAATAATGCCAAAAATAAATCCATATCATGGAGACTTCATATATAATGATGAAGTTTCCTCAAAACTATTGTATTATGGCTGTGGAGGTGCTTAATGAGGCACATTTATAAATTTTTGAATTCATTGTTACTGTTTTTTTATTATCTGTATCATGTGAAGCTTGTATACTATGATATTAACACTTTTGCAGTGAGTAGAGGTTCTAACAATGAGGCATTATTTACAGTGGGGTTTATATTCAAAGAAAGGTTAAACTGTACTGCAGCATTGCCATCAACATTTAGACAGTAGCATGCTATGTGAAACTAATATTAAATAACATTATTAAGATAAGAAGATGAGATGTTAAACCATGACAGCTTATATATATATATATATATATATATATATATATATATATATATATATATATACACACATACATATATATATATATATATATATATATATATATATATATATATATATATATAGATATGGCTTCACTTCATAATCTCGAAATACTGAAATCCCGAATTTCAGTATTTCAAAACTATAAAGCCGAAACATTCACAATCCCAAAACCCACAATCACGACTTCCGCAATCACGAACATACACACATCATACACCACATAGCATACAGACCATTCTACCCACAACACACAAACCACATGGGTCAATATTAGATAGTCGAAGTTCTGTAACTCCAAACACTTAATGGTCAAACCATTATGTTCGAAGTTACAGAACTTCAAGTATGTAAAAAAAATAACTACACAACAGACAAAAGAATAACTTGTTGTAAGCAAGGGGGCAAGCCCTCCTGCACCCCCCACACCCCCTGCTACTTAAATATACCAACTCAGAGATAGCACCACATTGAAGTAAATGGAAACCTCCGCCTATGGAGATTTCCATTCAAATGCTCAAACTTTTACAAATTCGAATGTATGGTCTCGACCATATGTGGTTTGAACTTGTAAATGTTCGACTACATGATAAGAACCCAACCACACAACCAAACACTACATGTAAGCAGAGGGGGAAGCCCCCTGCACCCCCCCCATGTGGGAGACTGCGACCCCTACACCCCCCCACTTATATATACCAACTCCAAGATCGCACATAACAAAAAAAAAAACAATCACACCACAGCATTCTATACTCGCTCACACAAACACACACAAATACACATCACACATACAGAAATACCAACAAATCCAACAGTCATACTTACACCTCCCTACCCTTACCCACACACATACAACGTACAAAAACACACACATACACTCACTCACCTTCAATTCCAGACACAATACCAGCCAAACACTTAATGTAAAGTACCAGAAATGCATAAGCACGGATTCGAGATATTCAAATTCGCTCTTATGCACTTTCAGCATTCTGCATTTTCAGCTTCATGGTCTCGAAATGCTGAAATTCGAGATTTCAGCAATTCGAGATTATGAAGTGAAACTATATATATATATATATATATATATATATATATATATATATATATATACACATATATATACATATATACAACTTATTTACAATATTTACATATTTATCTGTACATATTTACAGGGTTGAATAATTGTCTCCAAATTCCTATTTAAACACAAATGCTTTTCATTTTTATCATATTCATATATTCTTATTTAAATCAGACCTCACTGTTTCTATAACCATCTAATCTTTCTCAGTATTGTTGACAGTAACCATTTAACATTAAACATGATCTCATTCATTCTCTCATTCCAAATTTGCAATATTACATAAAACAGTTTTTATCAATTATACTTTTTAATTCTTTACTTATATTCTTATAAGAGCCATATTTGATAATTTCCATATTTATGTCATTACTATCTAAAAACATTAAAAAAAATTATCATCACACAATTTATCCCACAATTTTTACTCTCTTACATTTCAAGAAAATATGTTCAGTGGTTTCCTGTTTACCACAATATAAATGTATTATGCTTTTCTTTTTCTATGGAATATTACCTTTTACTTGTAATTTTTTGATTCCAAATCTCCATAAAAAATCTCAATATACCACATTTTTCCTTCACCATTCATTTCTTTCTTTAATTGATGTAATCTTTCTCTGTGATAGATTATCCCATGGATTAATAAAGTAATATTGTCTCATTATATTTTTATACCATGTATTTTGATTATCTTCTATTTCATCTATCTTTATTTTCCATATTTTATCTTTTGTTGATAGTTCTCCATTAATTTTTTTTCTTATTTTTTATTACTTATTATTATTTTCCAAATGTCTTCATACTTATATTTAAATACTTTTGAAGCTAACTTCTCATTTTTCTTGTTTATCCATTGAATACTTCATATAGATTTAAAGATGCTGAATAAACTATTGGATTAGCAAACCTAATCCTCCTTCCTTTTTATTCATATATATTATTCCCATTTTAAATGGATTTAATGTTGAGCTCCAAAATGAATGAAAACATTTTCTTTTAACAAGTGCTTCTCATATATTATTTTAGTCATAAATGCACTTGATAGATAAGCAATTTTCCTTTGTCTATCTTTTACTCTTTTACCAATATAACTTTTTTACATTTTGCTACTTTCTAACTTATATATTCATCAGCACTAAGCTCTGAAACTATTTCTATCTCATCATCTTATTTTTTAATTGCCATTTTTTTTTTATTTTTCTAAATTATTTGCCATTATGACTTTTATTTCTTCCTAATATTGCTTTTTTTTGTCGTGCATTTTGTTTTTACTATCTGTTTCATTATTTTTTCAATTCGTTCACACATATCCATTTTTTAACAGTTTAGCATTCAAATTCACATGCCTTCACATCATGCCCAGTTTCCCCACATATGTAACATTTCCTTGTCTCACAATTATTCACCAAGCATTCTTCTCTGCCACAAAAAAAAACATGTTCTTGATGTCTCCAATATTTGACCACACCTTTATTATCTCCAGGATTTACAATGCTGGGCTATGTACAATGTTTTCATTTCCCTTTTTCAAAACAACATTGCAATCCCATACTCTGGTCCATAATCCTCTTTAGAAATGGACATCACTTCTTTACAAATGCTCTTTAAATTATTTTTTAAGTCTCTCTTTCAACTTCTGTCCTGAATTGTATGGATATTTTATTTTTTGTTTCTCAAGAAAAGCTTTAATTACATATTCATTCCATGGGTTATTATTCTGTCTTTTCTCATATTCATGCAAAACAATGCCCCTACTTTAAAAATAATGGCACAAAATGACTCTTTATTTATCAAAATAAAAGCTCTTAACTCTTGTGTTTTGATACCCAGTGGAAGCATAGCTCTGTACCATGCCTCATATCTGTCCATTTCCATGTTTATTTTACTTTGAATCCTTACAACAAACCTTCTTTCGATTTCCTTTATTTCTTCTCCTCCTAATCTACTCTGACTAGCAACTGTCTCTCCATATGTTTTTCATTTAGGTGATCCTTTCTTCTTAAGAATAATGTCAACTTCTTCTCCCTAAGTCTTCTCCTTTATGACTCCCAATGTGACATAATTTTCTGGTTCACCTTGAACTATTATTTAATTCAGTATATCATCCCACAACCCTCCAGACTGGAGGGGTATAATATACAGTCTGCTTTGTCTAATTTATCCATCAGATTGAATAATTATTTTTGAAAAGCAGTCTCCGAGTCTTCCAAACCATTTTCCATTTTGACCATAGAGCTGGTGTTCACCCTCACTCTGATAGACATTGCCTCCATCTCATGCACAATCCTCCCAGCCACCACTGTGCTAGCAATGGGATGTGTCACATACTCACACCAGACTGGTTCTGAGTACAACTTGATAAGCAGAGGTCCTTTATTTATATACAAAAGTAACTCTTATTTACAAAATATTTACATATTTAAAAATATTTACATATGTACAAATATATAAATATACAACTCTGTTTACACATATTAATAATTTCCTTTACAATCATGCTAAATTTTCATCCCTATTAGACCCCCGCTGCTTTTTCCATAACCACCATCTGATTTTACTGAATATTGTTGCTAAAATCCATTTACCATTAAACATCTTCTTCTTTCAGCTGCTCCCATTAGGGATTGCCAAAGCAGATCATCTGTTTCCATTTCTTCCTGTCATCTGCATCTTGCTATATCACACCAACCACCTGCATGTCCTCTCTCACCACATCCATAAACCTTATCTTAGGCCTTCCCCTTTTCCTGTTACTTGGCAGCTTCATCCTTAGCATCTTTTCCAATATACTCTGCATCCCTCCTCAGCACATGTCCAAACCAACGTAATCCTGCCTCTCTGGCTTTGTCTCCAAACCTTCCAACCTGGGCTGACCCTCTAATATACTTATTCTTAATCCTGTCCACCCTCATCACACCCAGTGCAAATCTTAACATCTTTAACTCTGCCATGTCCAGCTCTGATGCCTGCCTTTTTGTCAATGCCACCGTCTCCAACCCATATAACATAGCTGGTCTCATTACCCTCTTGTAGACCTTCCCTTTCACTCTTACTGGTACTCTTTTGTCACAAATCACTCCTGACACTCTTCTCCACCCACTCCATCCTGCATGTACTCTCTTCTTCACCTCTCTTCTACACTCACCATTACTCTGAACTGTTGATCCCAAGTATTTAAACTCATCCACCTTCGCCACCTCTACTTCCTGCATCCTCACCATTAATCTATCCACCCTCTCATTCACACACATATATTCTGTCTTAGTCCAGCTGACCTTCATTCCTCTTCTCTCTAGAGCATATCTCCACCTCTCCAGGGTCTCCTCCACCTGTTCCCTACTCTCACTAAAGATCACAATCTCATCTGCAAACATCATAGTCCACGGGGACTCCTGTTTGATCTCGTCTGTCAACATGTCCATCACCATTGCAAATAAGAAAGGGCTTAGAGCTGATACTTGAAGTAGTCCCACCTCCACCTTAGATGCATCCGTCACTCCCACTGCAGACCTCACCACTGTCACACTACCCTCATACATATCCCGTACCACTCTTACATACTTCTCTGACACTCCCGACTTCCTCATACAATACCACAACTCCTCTCTAGGCACCCTGTCATATGCTTTCTCTAAGTCCACAAAGACACAATGCAACTCCTTCTGACCTTCTCTGTACTTCTCCATCAACACTCTCAGAGCAAACATCGCATCTGTAGTGCTCTTTCTTGGCATGAAACCATACTGCTGATCACTAATTATCACCTCCCTTCTTAACCTAGCTTCCACTACTCTTTCCCATAACTTCATGCTGTGACTGATCAATTTAATCCCGCTGTAGTTACTGCAACTCTGCACATCACCTTTATTCTTAAAAATTTAAAACCTTTTTCTCCATTCCTCAGGCATCCTCTCACTTTCCAAGATTTCATTAAACAATCTAGTTAAAAACTCCACTGCCATTTCATCTAAACACCTCCATGCTTCCACAGGTATGTCATCTGGACCAACAGCCTTTCCATTCTTCATCCTCTTCATAGCTATCCTTACTTCCTCCTTGCTAATCCACTGCACTTCATGATTCACTATCCGCACATCATCCAACCTTCTCTCCCTCTCATTCTCTTCACATAATTTCATTTATTCTTTCATTCATATAACCCATATAACATAAAATAACTTTTTATCTATTCTTTCAACATATTGTCCATATTCGGGATTGTGTTTCCGGGCCTAGTTGTTTGTTTGCAGAGGCTGTGTGTTCTGAGCACATTTTCCAGGCCATCTTAGTTTAGCAAAAGCCATTTTCTACTTCAGTGAGAGTGTAGTGTTTATAGTCATTGGCTGGTTAGGGTTGCCTGGTCTACAGCTTGGAATAAGCACCTCATTGGTTCTTTTGAGCTTTTTTTAAAGTTGTTTCAAGTTTCAGGTTTCAACCTTCTGCTACTTAAGAAGTTACCTTGTGAGTGTTTCTGCCATTTCACACACACAGAGCTAAATAGAGGAGGGGCACTGACCAGAACTCTGATCTGTGATCTATAACAATAAGTATCCTGTTTTTTTTTTTTTTTTTTTTTTTTGCTTATTTTACTAGTTATTGCTTATTCTAGATATTTATAGCACTTTTTATTGTCTGCTGCATACTTTTACTGTATTTTATAGCTATAAAGTAATCTGCACAGTTGTACTAAAATTGTCTGCTTCACAGGACCTGATAAATAAGGCTTTTACTGTCACACTGTTTGTAAATCTTTTCTAGCTAGTTTCACTGCATGTAAGGTATTAACTGGAAATTTTCTCCATTTGTTAAACATCTGTTTGTTTGTTCTAATTTCCTGCCAAGGAGTGTATCATATAACTGATTTGCTAACAGTTAAAAGCATTCTCTAGAGTCTCATTGCTCCTTTAACTGTTTCTTTCATTTAGTGGCTTACTG
The DNA here is from genome assembly GCF_019279795.1 of Protopterus annectens. Taxonomy (NCBI): domain Eukaryota; kingdom Metazoa; phylum Chordata; order Ceratodontiformes; family Protopteridae; genus Protopterus; species Protopterus annectens. The sequence continues at coordinate 265,618,679 of NC_056735.1, read as the reverse complement.
CTGTTTTTCTGCTGTGATAAAAAATTCTGTAGTGTTTTCTGTCTAAAATATTTTCCCTCCTCCCTATTGGTATCTTCTTATTATACTTGGTTGCTTTGCAGTTGCCCACCCCTACTGTGAATTTGATCTGGGATACTCCTCCCAGTCTAGTGTCATTAGCTCATTTTACCTAATACAGAGAGAATATTTGAGAAGGCCAACCCACTTGGTTTCTTAACCTTGAATTATCTTCTGTTCCTCCTTTCTTTCTCCCTTTCCACTTTACTAAAAAAAAAAAACACTTTGCTAGAATCTACCATTGCTAGAATCTCATTGTGTTCTGACTGAGTGTGCTTCTGATAAGTACATTTTTTGGCACGTTTTAACTGTTCAGAGTTGAATAAAACAATAATTGAATTCAGTTCAGAATACAGTTTGAATAAATTGCATTTTTTAAACTATACTTGCTTTATAGGTTCATAGGTTCATAGGTTCATACTAGGCTATCTGCCCTAGGGCATTTATAAGCCTAGCCAGAGTGTGTTTGGCTTTCGCCACCCATTTTAAATTAATTTTGCTATGCCCTTTTTCGAGGTTAGTATACTGTGCCTCTGTCTAACAGTGACACAGAAGTGATTTAATATTGCTGCACCTCAAGTGTTCTACCTTGCACTGCATTTGAAATGTTTTTAGTGCTGTTTTAGCTGCCTTTCTGTAAAAAAAAAAAAAAAAAGCTCTAGGCTTGTTTCCTGTCTTTCCTGTAACTAGTCTAGTCCAGATACAGATTTGTGTATCCAGGACTGTTTGCAAGCTTCTGAGCCCCCCCCCCCCCCCAAGCCTTTCTGTGTTGGAGGGAAGCCTTCTAGTTTATCAGTGGGGAGTGGTAAGCACTAGGTAGCCTATCTACCACAAGAGGAGTGTTTTCTGGCCCAGAAATTGTAGTTTATTGGCTGTTTGGGTAGTTTTTCCATCTCTTTCAACTTTCTGGTTAAAAAGCCCACATTTGCTCATGTTTCCTGCCTTTCCTGTAACTAATGTAGTCCAGATACAAATTTCCTGTATCCAGGACTGTCTGCAAGTTTCTGAGTGGTGCCAAAATGTCTGCTCTTCAATTTTTCCCTTAGATCTGCTAGTTCTCTCCTCTCTTGCACTTTTACTATCTTATTAGTCAAGCACTTTACCAGACTTCTTATAACAATTATTGTAGCACACAAAAGTGCTACCAGCTCTAAACATTCTACAAGGAAACAGTTCCAATACTTATTATTAATGCCCACCCCATCCAGGCTTGTCTAAAGGTCAGTTCCCTGTGCTTTCTCCTATTAACCTGGTGAACTTGGGCATCCTGAGGTTATGTATAAACTGCCTCATGTACAACTGACAACTTTCCTCTTACCTCCCAACACTCAGACTTGGTGAGACATGCACTTATATATCCAAATTGGAAGCCACACACTCTCCAACCAAGACTAGAATAGCTGGTCATGAGGAGAAGGTCAACACTTGCACCACACCACATGGAACACATAGCCCTCCAGATCACACACCAGCATTGCCTTCACATAAAAACAGAAACCACACACCTACCTTCATGAAGGCTCTCAATAAAAATCTACCCAAACAGCAAGAGCCTCCAAGGCAGAAATGCACTCGACCACCACAACACAACACTAATCACAAGACACATAACTCTCCTAAACAGTGTGCCACTCAACCAAAGCCCCTAAGGCAAAACAGCATGACCAACACACAAGTCATAGGTGACTCGATAGTGAGGCACACTGATGTCCCACTCACTAGGTTGAATAAGGAGAAAGTAACAATAAGCTGCCTGTCAGGTGCCAGGATCCACCACATAACACATCACTCAGGTCCCTCAACAACAGATACAAATATGACTCTGTCATTGTACATGTGGGTGTGAATGACCTGAGATGTACCTCTCTGGACTACATGAAAAGAGACACGGAGGAGCTCTTGGATTATGTAGCCCAGGTTGGTATGAACCTAGCCCTGAGAAGGATCCTACAATCATCCAGAATTATACCACAGTACAAGCAGAAAATGATTGTTTTCAACTATTGGCTACATTTCTGGTGTCATTCCAATGGGATCCAGTATCTGTCTGCCTGGGGTGACATGATTGACAGACCTCGATGCATTGCAAGAGATGGCCTGCATCTGTCACCTCTGGGCTTCTTGATACTGGCCAAAGCTCTTGCCACCCCTATAGTGCCTTTTTTAGGCTGTGTTCCAAAGACCATTACCACTGTAACAGCTACAAACAAATGCAATCTGAGGGTCATGCTGCTCAGTGCTAGAAGTCTAAATCTCAAAATGCACTCACTCAAAGCACTCCTTAAAATGGAGAACATTGACATTTGTGCTGTAACAGAGACCTGGTTCAAAGCAGCAAAAAGCACACCCAGCACTACCAGGCTATAACTCATTCCACACCTTTTGGCCCCAGAACTTGGACCGAAGCTCCAAAGATGGTGGTGTTTCCATATTCATAAAGGATGTGCACACCTCCAGACTGGTAGCCCAACACAACGCATCAGAGATACTTCAGGTGCAGCTAACACTGGATAAGACAGCGATTCAGATCGTAGCCTTCTATAGGTCCCCAACCATGTCCCAAGACTCACACTCCATGTTTCTAAGCACCCTGGAGAATATTAAGGTCCAATCTAACACTTTCATACTGGGCGACTTCAACTACCCCTCCATTAACTGGGAAAACTACTTATGTACCAATACACTTGCCCAATGTAATCACCTACTTACAGGCAATCTCTTCTTGACTTACAAAGCCTTGTCTGACCCAGCTCTGTTAGAAATGTTACATCTAAAGAAATCCCAATCCATCCACACCACACTGTCCAGAGACCTCAACATCATTACCATAATCAACATAACATGCTGGAGGGACAGGTTCATAACCCAGAGACTGCCCATGCAATGGAATAAACTTCCCATATATGTCAAACAGAGCACCTCACTGTCCCTCTTCAAGAGAAATCTTGATGCATGGATGAGAAATAGAAAATTCACCCGGGGGATCATTGCAGTGGCTCTACTCAACAGAGGCACTGGGAACTAATGTCGGGTGGCATGTTTGCAATCTTTCTTCATTTGTTAATTGTTTTGTCTTCTAATGTAATTACATCTACAACACATGTATTAAACAACTCCAAAATTCCTGTTCCTCTTACTATATTCTTAATACTATTCACATTTACAGAAACACTCTAAAATTTTCATTTTCTTTAGATTCATGGTTACAGAAGTTAATAATTACTAGACTAGCTTTTTTAACAGGCCATTCTAAGCCTAACTTATTTTCTTCCCAATGGTGAGAAACAAACACTCTACCTTGTGTCTATGAATCAAACACCTTAACCATTATACCAAGGCCCAATCTTTAGCTGTATATATTCTTTTTCATCCATTTCCATTCTTCTTTCTTTTGTACTTATCCCTTTAAATTTTCTTTTTCTGTCTTTTATCCTTTTCTCAATATAATTATTTTTTCCTTTTACTACCTCACAGTTTATATCTTCTCAGTCACTTATTTAAAAACATTCTTCTATGTCCCCTTTATTATTCTTTTTCCCATATAAATTTTCTTCTATTAGTACTGCATCTACAATTTGTTCTCTTTGTTCATCTTCTTCTCTTTCATTTTCTTCTTCCTTGCTAATATTTTAATTTTTACAATCCATCCATAAATGTTCAATTTTGTTACATTTATAACATTTCAATTCACATTTTTGCATCATGTCCTTTTCCCCCACAAATATAACATTTTCATTTGTCACAGTTACTTATCAAATGTCCTTCTTTTTCACAAAAAAAAGACATGTTTTGGGTTGTCACAAGTATTTTATAATAATCATATTGCCCTCCATATTGAAAACACAGTCTCAAATATAATGTCACAAAATGTTTATTTGTTAATACGAATAAATGCTTTTACCTCATGTGCTTTTACACCCAAAGGAGCTATTAAAATTGTCCCACACTTCATAACTGTCCATTTATTTGTCTTCTTTACTTTGAATCCTAATCACATACTTCCATTTTTCATTTTCTTCTGCCTTCTTTTAATTTCTAGACACATGTTTTCTTTTCCATCTCACCAGTATTCTTCATGATTGCTTCTTCAGTCTCCTTTTGTATTTTTTCCATAATGTCCCACCAGGAAACATCTCATTCATTTTCTGGCTCACTCTGCACTACCATTTCTTTAAGTAAATCATCCTACAATTCTCCTTACTGGATAGCTGTAATTATACATCCATCATTTGCTGACTCATCTCCATCAAAGAGATTTCTTTGAAATATTTCCTTAGAATCCTGCACACGTTCTCAGGTCTTGATACTTGCTTTCTTCTTCCTTTCTTTCACCAGATCATCATTTCCTTCTCTCTCCGTCTGCCTCCCTGTTTCTCTGGGCTGCCTCCGTACCTGGAATGGAAACAGGAAGTGCTCTTCCAAAATTGTTCCCACTCACAACAATGACAAGTAGATGAAGTTCTCCAATGCCCTGGCTAAATTTCCCCTAGTAATATGAATATCACCTCTGGTGTCCCCTGAAAAGAAGTTATTAGCCTAGTGGGACTAATCCAGCCAACAAAGGATAAATAAATAAATAAAATAGTAGTATTATGCGTAACTACTGAATGTTTAAAGAGGAGATACCTTAAATTTAAAATAAAATAATCAGAAATATAGTAACAGTGTTACTTACAGAGGAAGAGAGACTTGTGGTCAAATTAAGGATGCTTTTATGGAAGCAAAATGGATGCACTATATGATAATAGTATTTCATATAAAAAGAAATTGATCCAAATAATCGTACTGAGTAAAAATTCCCAAAATATGACTCAAATTATTTACTAAAAAAGAAGAATGAGACGGTGTATAATTAAGAAGACTTGGAATCAAAACTGGCAATAGCTTTATATTTTCTTTTAAATACTCTGTATTCTCTTTGGTACATTGTCCTGTAAAATACAACAGCAAACAGATGAGTGCTAACACCTAAAGTATTTAAACTTTTATTGACATTTGATTACCTGGAAAATCTGACTTGGAAAGGTGCCCATTTTCATTGGAGATCCAGAGAGAAAAGCTCCAAAGTATTCCAAAAACATTTTAAGAACAATGACGAGTAGAGAATGATGATACAGTCACCCCATGCTATATCTGATATACTAAACAAATCAGGTCAGTGATGATGCAGTCACCCCATGCTATATCTGGTATACTAAACAAATCAGGTCAGTGATGATGCAGTCACCCCATGCTATATCTGGTATACTAAACAAATCAGGTCAGTAATGATGCAGTCACCCCATGCTATATCTGATATACTAAACAAATCAGGTCAGTGATGATGCAGTCACCCCATGCTATATCCAATATGCTAACCAGGACAGGTCTGTGATGATGCAATCACCCCATGGTTTATCCAATATGTTAAACAGGACAGGTCTGTGATGATGCAGTCAACCCATGCTATATCTGATATACTAAACAAATTAGGTCGGTGATGATGCAGTCACCCCATGCTATATCCAAAATGCTAACCAGGACAGGTCTGTGGTGATGCAATCACCCCATGGTTTATCCAATATGTTAAACAGGACAGGTCTGTGATGATGCAGTCAACCCATGCTATATCTAATATGCTAAGCAGAATAAGTCTGTAATGTTGCAGTTACCCCATACTATATCCAATATGCTAACCAGGGCAGGTCTGTGATGATGTAGTCACCCCATGCTTTATCCAATATGTTAAACAGGACAGGTCTGTGATGATGCAGTCAACCCATGCTATATACAATATGCTAAACAGAATGGCTGTGATGATGCAGTTACACCATGCTGTATCCAATATGCTAACCAGGACAGGTCTGTGATGATGCAATCACCCCATGATTTATCCAATATATTAAACAGGACAGGTCTGTGATGATGCAGTCAACCTATGCTATATCTAATATGCTAAACAGAATAGGTCTGTGATGTTGCAGTCACCCCATGCTATATCCAATATGCTAACCAGGGCAGGTCTGTGATGATGTATTCACCCCATGCTTTATCCAATATGTTAAACAGGACAGGTCTGTGATGATGCAGTCAACCCATGCTATATCCAATATACTAAACAGAACAAGGCTGTGATGATGCAGTTGCAGCATGCTATATCCAATATGCTAAACAGGGTAGGTCTATGATGATACAGTTACCCTATGCTATATCCAATATGCTAAACAGGATAGGTCTGTAATGATGCAGTCACCCTATGCTATATCCAATATGCTAAACAGGATAGTTCTTTGATGATACAGTCACCTCATGCTATATAGAATATGCTAAACAGGATAGATCTTTGATGATACAGTTATCTCATGATATATCCAATATGCTAAACAAGATAGGTCTCTGATGATACAGTCACCCCATATTGTATTCAATACACGATACAGGATAGGTCTGTGAAGATGTAGTCCCCCCATGCTGTATCCCAATACGCTATACAGGATAGGTCTGTGATGATGCAGTGACACCATGCTATATCCAATACGCTAAACAAAATAGGTCTGTGGTGATGATGTGATTTCTCTTCAGCAAGCTGATTATTGCTTGAGTTACGTAAGAGAGTGATTCAGCATAATGCCATAGATGTATGACTGATACTGGATAACTTTGCTAACTTTCTAACGTTGCTGTTCAAAGAAGCCATGGACAACAACAAAACTTTGCTCTAAACTCAGTCAGAATCATTAAACCAAGTATGTGACCAGTGATTTATAATCTCAAGTTTGTGCTCTACTGTTGTCCACGTATGCTGGTCATGAATTCAGAAGCATTCCACACCTCTGCAGTGCTGTCCATGTCCTCAGTGAGGCCAGAAAGCTCAATGACCCACTAAGTGCACGTATGAGTATGTCTGAAAGAAGCAAAACTGAATGTTCCTGCCATCTTTGCAATAAATATATATAACTGTGGTATATGGAGTTCATACCTTTCATCTAACCCCGATTTTTAATAATGTCCCTGATTTTTAATAATGTCCCTGATTTTTAATAATGTCCCTGATTTTTAATAATGTCCCTGATTTTGCTTCATATTTTTCTCCTATCCCGCATAGAAAATTAGATTTTCTGGTAAATCACTAAGGATTACAGTCAGCCAGTAATGACAGGTATTATAGTTTCATATGTCTTATTGTTCAGAAAATGTATGCTGATGCAAAACTGTTGGTCTATTATTGTTTTTAACAAAATTAGTGTAATATTTGGAAAATGTCCCTAATCTTATGCCTTTGTCTCCTGGTTATTTTTTGGCTTTGTCCAGAATTCTTAAGCAAGAAAGTTGACAGTTATGAAGAGGTATCTGCTCCAGTGCTGGCATGCTGTTCATAAGGCACAGAATGATCACCATCAATACTGTGATCCAGATCCCAACTGTACCTGAGGACCTCTGCATTAAAAAAAAAAAAAACTCTTTTAAGTTCTTACTCCTTTTATTAACAAACTGAAGTTTATCACCTAAATGCTTTAAAGCATCAGTATAGGCGCTAAAATAACTTCCAATTACTTAAATCACTTTTTATTCCACATGAGTTAACAGTAAAAGGTAAAAAAAGCATAGCCTTTATTCTTTCTATTGGCAGAGTTATTTTGCCATCTTGTGGACATTATGCTTCATTCCCTACCTATTGAAGTGACAGCAGCCAAAGTATTTGTTGTTTTTCTCTTTCCAATAACATACAGTTCAGCTTTTTTAATTACACATCTGTGTAATTTCTTACCATAAAATGTTTTTCCATTGCCTTGATACCTTCTAAAAAGCAATCCCGCTCCCCAGTGCTTATACTCACTCTACACATCTGGCCATGGACAGCATCATTTTTTAACTTTCCTGGGTGTATATTACTGTAATATAATAAAATATTACAGTCTTCTGAAAATTTTCTTAATTACTTTGACTAAACTGAGAAATTAGACAAGCAATGGCATATTGTGACAAAATGTCAAAAATATATTGCTTTTGAAAAAAAATGCATTCATCCTAGAAGAATTACAGAGCAATTACAAGTGTATGCAGTTACTCTTTACCACCAATGAAAACTACTTCATACCCCCCCAAAATTTACATAAATCAAACTCAGTAATATTCCAGAATAAGTTAGCATTGTCACCTCACAGCAAGAGGTTCTCCAGCCTGATTCTTGGCTGGGGTGCCTTCTGTACGGAGTTTGCATGTCATTGTGGTCATGTGGGTTTCCTCCAGATGCTCCTGTTACCTCCTACATTCCAAAAACATTCAGTAGGTGGACTGGAGACTTTAAATTGGCCGTAGGTACAAGTTTGTGTGTGAGGGAGAGTGGTGTGAATGAACTACTACTGCAGGGCTTGAGATGATTGTCACTGCTTGAAGTGACACAACAACTCCATGTGCAAAATGGGAAAAAGGGGTTGAGGATGGATGCATCTCTCTCTCTCTCTCTCTCTCTCTCTCTCTCTCTATTCCAGAGTATGGGAAGTCTCTGTGACAGGAATCTATCCCTCCGGCATGTTCTGTTTATTGTGGTGACAAGGTTTAGGTCCCTAGAGCGTGTAGCTCAGAGGGATTTGGATTTCTTTAAGTGGAGCATGTCCAACAGCTCTGGGTTTGACATAGCTTTGTATGTTAGGCAGAGATCTCATCTGAGTAGGCGATATGCGACAGAGTAAAGCTAGAGTTTTTTGAGATGGTCTGCGTAGGGCATCTGTTTGAGGCCGGTAATCCTCTTTGTGTGTTTTTTCTGCAGCCTTTCCAGTTGTTGTAGATGTCTTGTGAGGTACATACCAAAAGGGGCGTTGTACTCTATAATGGGTCTAATGAGTGATGAGTAGAAGGGAACAATGACCTCTTTTTTTCTGGATGAGAAACCTTTTGTGATGAGGTGTGCCATGTAGAAGGATTTCCTGACTACTGTGGCGATGTGATTATCAAAGGAGAGACTACTGTCCACCTGTGTCCCAAGGTCTCTTATCACACTTTCGGTGTTAAGTATACTACCGCCTATGTTGTAGTTCATGGGTACAGAGTTTTTACCAAAGGGGATGACAATGCACTTTTTGGCATTGAGCTTGAGTCCATGGCTTTGACACCAGGCATCTGTCTCAGTGATGCCCTTTTGTAGGATGTCCACATCATTAGGAGTTTCGATTATGGCTCCTAGTTTGCAGTCATCTGCGCACTTCATTAGCCAAACACCTTCTGTGTTAGCCTGCACTTTAGAAAAGTAGATACCAAACATGAGAGGACCCAGGACTAAACCCTGTGGTACTCCACTTGTCACTGGTCTGAAGTCAGATTTGGAGTCTGCTACTTTCACAGTGTGGGTCCTGTCAGTGAGACAGTTGGCAACCCATCTTGTGACATAGGGATTTATACCTAGTTTAGTGAGTTTACCTATAATTCCAGAGTAGGGGATGGTGTCGAAAGCCTTGGCAAGATCTAGATAGGCTGTGTGAACCACCTTACCCTTGTCTACGGCTTTGGTGACTGCTTCAAAGAAGTCTATCAGGTTTAGGAGACTATGATCTGCCTTTTACAAACTCAAACTGAGTGGAGTCCAGAGTTTGGAGATTACCAATGTCTTTATTTATAAGTTCCATGATGATACGTTCCATGGCCTTGCAGACCAGGCTCATCAGACTAATGGGGCAGTAGTTCCTGGGGTCCCTGGTGGCTCCCCCTTTGTGGAGTGGGATAACCATCACTGTGCGCCATTCAGCAGGCACAAAGCCTGAGGTGAGGCTAAGATTGAACATGGTACTTAGGTGGGGTGCCAGTTCATTCTGTAATTCATGTAGAATGCAACCTGGGATGTTGTCTGGTCCCATGGATGCTGTGTTCTTGGCTTTGGAGAGTGTGGTTTTTACCTGTGCAGCCGTGATTACAGGAACTTTGCATTCTTCCGGTATAGAGATGGGCCCTTTAGGGGGTGAGGGGGGGGGTAAAGTTAGCACTGAATCTATCTACCAGGATGTTGGCAATATCAGTTGGGTCTGTATATTTAGTGCCATTGTGCTGTAACTCAGAGCACATCTGAGTGTTGCCATTGAGATTCTTGACATAGCTATAGAATGCTTTGTGGTTGTCTTTAGAGTCAGTGGCGATGTTGTTTTCATAACTAGCTTTGGAGGATTTTATCAGGGATCGCACCTTCTTACTGAGGCTGACCAGGGAGCTCCTCCACTCATGGGATTTTCTCTCTTTTGCAACAGTTTCTTTCTTCTGTTGTACAGTTTGTTTATGGCAGGGGACCACCAGACTGGCTTCCTTTTTTTTAGAGGATAGCGTCTTGGTTCTGTTTGGGATAGTATGATCCATGCACTCGTGTAAGTGCTTATAAAGTACAATTGTGCAGGATTCAGTAGTCATAACTGTATTGTCCATCTACATGGGTGTCATGAAGTTCACCACTTCTGTCTTAAGAAGCATGAAGTTGGCTTTGGAGAAATTTTTTACCGTGGTTTCCTTAATCGGGGTTGGGGGCAGGATGTGGATATCTAGGGTGATTAGCTTATGGTTGGATCGGACCAATGAGGTGTTGACTTCAGATGTGAAACACCAGTCACTCATGCTGGTAATGACTAGATCTAGGATATTGTTGCCCCTGGTGGGGGTGTGGATAAGTTGATCCAGGGCATTGGAGTTTATGAAATCCAGAAAGCGGTGAGTGAAAGAGTTTGTACATGAGTAGTTTTCCCAGTTAATGGTGGGGTAGTTGAAATTGCCCATTATTAGGGTGTTTGGTTGAACCCTAATATTTTCCAGTACATCAAGAAAAGAGGAGTGGGAATCCTGGGGCATGGTGGGGGATCTGTAGCAAGCTACAATTTGGATTGCAGTTTTGTCCAGAGTTAGATGCACTTGGATAACCTCAGATGCATTATGCTGAGCAACTAGCCTGGAGGTGTGGATATCCTTAATGAATATGGACACACCTCCGCCTTTAGTGTTCCGGTCCAGGTTACATGGCCGAAAAGTGTGGTATGAGTTATAGCCTGGTAGTGCAGGGGTGCTCTCTGGAACCTTGAACCAGGTCTCAGTCACTGCACAGATATCGATGTTCTCCATTTTAAGTAGTGCCTCGAGTGGGTGTATTTTGAGATATAGACTTCTAGCATTGAGTAGCATCACCCTCATTTTTTGCTTGCCTGTTTTATATATATATATATATATATATATATATATATATATATATATATATATGGTTCCCCTTCACAAAGTTGAACATTCAGAAACTCGAAATTCATATGGCCGATGCCATATGCTCGAATTTCGGAAGCTCAACTTAGTGAAGCAGAACCACAAGAAAATGAACATAAAACAAAAAAGTGTTTCTACAGGGGAGCAAGCCCCCCTGCAGCCCCCACACCCCCCACTACTTATTTATTCCAACTCCGTGATCGCACTACAGCGCAGAAAGGGAAATCTCCCATTTCCTGTTCTGCGCTGTATGCCGTTCCCCATTCACACAATCGAGCTTCCACAATTTCGAGCATATGGTCTCAACCATATGCATTTCGAGATTGTGGCCGTTCAACTTTGTGAATATACACACACACACACACACACACACACACACACACACACGCACGCACGCGCACGCATGTGTGCGCACACACACACACACACACACACACACACACACACACACACAAACACCATGCTAAGTACAAGTTCATAAAAATAACCAGTCTTCCCCGAGCAGAGCCAACAGTAACTGTGGGTGCGTTTGCTCGTTATTTTGAAGCAGTAGTCCCCAGCCTTCCCTCCCTCCCTTTATCTTATATCCACAGTGTAGCTCCATCTCCTTTTCAGTTCTCTAATGACAGGCCATTCAAACAACAGATCTCTGTCTAAATGATTCTGCCTGCTGATTATTATTACAGTGTCATCATCTCATGTGTATTACTAAACGACATTTTGCTATATCAGTGTGCTGCACATACCTGATTAAGTGACTGTACCATTAACTCTCATAGCTGGATACTAGGCTAACTGCCCTGACGGGCCTTTTTAAGCCTGGCTAATAACCAGATGTCAGAATCAAGCCCTGTACATTGTGTTTTTGAGGTGAAGACTTTTACCATTATGCCAAACCTGCCCCCACTCTCAATAAACATGCCCACCAACCAACTTCCACATGTCCGTTAACTTGATCCTTCTTTGTAGCTTGGTATGGAATGCCACATAATTGTATACATTACATTGCAAATTAACAAACGTGTTGTCTGTGGGGTTACAGTAAAAGACTTATGCCCTTGTCAAAGGAATCTCACTTGGATAATTCACGAAGATTCATACTTTGAAAACTGCCATTGAAAATATGTGAACATAAAGATTTTTACAATATACATGCTTCTGCTAATGAATGTATTAGATCATACAGAAAAAAAAACATTTGGAATGAATCACCAACTTTTTTGGTGAATGTAATTGTTATTTTGCAGTAGATTTGCTGATTTGCAGTAAAATCTGGCTTAAAAGGCCAGTCAGCAACTGGGCAAGGGAATTTAATATTAAATTATGTGAAAAATAAATAAAACACCACTGAAGTTGTGAAAATGTGTATTTTTCTCATTTTGTAGATCCCACTGCTCTAACCATCTTCAGGACCCCCTCTTCTGTCACCAAATTGACTCATTTGTTACTTCTATTGTCTGTCCTAGCCATGACAAGAACCATACATTCCATTTGTTCTGTGGTCAGGGTGAGAGAATCTGTAGACCCATTTATTCTCCATGAAATCAAGAGTCTGGTGCTGAGTATTAGGTCATCATGTAGGAGAGTTTGGTCTCTACCTATGCTCACCCTTCCCTGTGGTCAGTGTAATTGATGGAGTTGCTGATGCATGCATCATATACACAAGGCCAGTCCCTCCCAACTAATATACTGCATGGTACACCACAATGTTCCTGGATGGGTGGGGTCAGCATTGCAGTAGGTTAGGCCTCTACCCTCTCGTCAGGATAAACATGCTAACACTGGTCACTCAGTTCCACCCTCCCTCACACAGGTCTTCCAACTCCTGAGCCCCTAATGGAACTCAGATCATCTGGATTTAGTCAGGGCTTTATGTCTCCATAGCACGGATTTCAACCATACATTGTCATTTTTGAACATTGATATGTGATTCAATGAGATTTCGTTGTTTGAGACAGAATTATAGTATATCATGATTGTTGGAAACTGAGATGGATGAGAAAATAGAAGAAGGAAAATACGAAATGAAGAAGAATGAGGAAAGAAAAATGCAAAACAAAAGCTTCTTGTACTGGTTAGGGAAGATAAGTTTCATGTAGTCATTATGTCAAATGCAGGTCTTTAGCTAACAGATTTGTTGAACATAATTAGTTCAGTTTTGCAAAAGGAGCTACATTCACAGAAATCAGTCTAAGTGCTGAGACCATCACAATGTATGTCATTATTTAATGGCTTGGCACAAAAACATTATTTCATACCAAGAAATCTTGTTACCAATATAAGAATTTAGTCTAGGATACTTAAAGTCATTCAGTCACAGTGTATAAATACATACATACATACATACATATAGATATACAGTGGATATAAAAAGTTTGCACACCCCTGTTAAAATGCCAGGTTTTTGTGATATAAAAAAATGAGATCACAATAAATCATTTAAAAACTTTTCCCACCTTTAATGTGACCTGTAACCTATACAATTCAATTGAAAAACAAACAAATCTGTCAGGGGAAAAGTATAAAAAATAAAAAAACATACAATAAGCTGGTTGCATAAGTGCGCACACCCTTAAACAAATACTTTGTTGAAGCACCTTTTGATTTAATTACAGCATTCATTCTTCTTGGGTACACACCTGCCATCAATTAAAGAGACTCTGATTAACCCCAAATAAAGTTCAGCTGTCCTAGTAGGATTTTCCTGACATTTCCTGACATTACCTTGAAAGGTAAGACACCTTTGATCATTATAAGTAAAAAACTAAGAGCTCTCATAAAATCATCCAAGGCAAATTTTGAGAGAAAAATCGCCAAGGACTCTAAAGACAATCATAAGGCCTTCTTTAGCTATGTTAGAAACCTAGGAGGAAACTCCCAGATATGCTCAGAATTAGTTCAAAATGATGTGAAAATTACTGAACCTACACACATTGCTAACATACTGGCTGACAGGTTCAGTGCAAACTTCCCCCCCCCCCCCTCCCCCCCAAAAGGAGAGATATCTATTCCAGAGGATTGTAGCCCCCCAAACATCTCCAACGCCCAGGTGAGAACTGCCCTCACTAAGGCAAAAACACAGCATCCATGGGACGGATGGTGTCCCCAGCTGTGTGCTTCATGAACTCAATGAGGAATTAAACCCACAGTTAGGACAGCTGTTTAATCTTAGCCTCACCTCAGGATACATACCCAAGGAGTGGCGCACGGCGACTGTGGTCCCACTTCATAAGGGCGGTGCCTCCACAGACCCTGGAAATTACTGCCCATTAGCTTGACAAGCCTTATCTGCAAAGCCATGGAGAGGATCATAATGGAACTCATAAATAAAGACATAGGGAACTTGCAGACTTTGGATCCAACCCAGTTTGGCTTTGTCAAAGGCAGATCCTGCCTCTTAAACTTGGTTGACTTTTTCGAGACAGTCACCAAGGCCATTGATGAGGGAAAGGCAGTCCATACAGCCTACCTCGACCTGGCAAAGGCCTTCACACAATACCCCACTCAGGTATCATCGAAAAACTCATCAGCTTGAATGTAAACCCATACATCACAAGATGGGTTGCAAACTGGCTAAGTGACAGAACCCACAGGGTCAGAGTTGCTGGAGCCATGTCAGACTCAAAGCCTGTCACAAGTGGTGTCCCACAGGGCTCAGTCCTGGGTCCACTCTTGTTCGGCATCTACTTTTCTAAAGTACAAGCAAACACAGGAGGGTTATGGCTGACAAAGTTTGCAGATGACTGCAAACTGGGCGCCATAGTCGAAAACACATCTGACACAGATATCCTCCAGAAGGGCCTCACAGAAATGGATAACTGGTGCCAGAGCCATGGCCTGAAGTTAAACGCCAAAAAATGCATAGTCATACCCTTCGGGAAAAACAAGGTTACCCCTAGCTACCATATAGGTGGCAATCCACTGAGCACAGAAAAGTCATCAGGGATCTGGGGACCCAAGTTGACAGTAGCCTTCGCTTGACACTCATGTTGCTAAAGTAGTTAGGAAAACCTTCTATATCGCCCACCTGATCATGAAGGGATTCACATCTAGATCAAGGGAGGTCATCGTCCCCTGTACTCATCACTCATTAGACCTATGATTGAGTACAATGCCCGTTCGAATGTATCTGACCAGACACCTGCTGCAGCTTGAAAGGCCCCAAAAGTTCCTCACCAAAAGGATAAAGGGTCTCAAAAATATGTCTTATGCTGCCCGACTGAAAGAACTCCAGCTCTATTCAGTCTCATACCGCTTGCTCAGAGGTGACCTGTGCCTGACATATAAGGCCATGTCAAACCCAGATTTGATGAATATGCTTCACCTCAAAAACTCTAGATCCCTCAGAACCACAAGGGCGGGAGACTTAAACCTTGACACGGTTATAAATAGAACGTGCTGGAGGGACAGATTCATCACCCAGAGACTCCCTATGCTGTGGAACAAAATCCCGGGACATGTGAGGCAGAGCACCTCGCTGGCCTTGTTCAAGAGGAATCTTGACCAATGGATGGGAGATCGCAGATATACCCCAGGGATTACTTCAGTGTCACTGCTTGACAGAGGCACAGAAAAATGATAGGCATAGTTTTTATTCAAACTAAAGGGGTGGCGAAAGCCACATAACTATGGGCTAGGCCTATAAATGCCCTTGGGCAGATAGCCTAGTATGAACCTATGAACCTATTTACTTAGTTGCCTGCAACAGCAAATGCTATGGTTCACAGAGAGCTTACAAAGCATCAAAGGGAGCTCATTGTTGACAGGTATCAATCAGGAGAAGGGTGCAAAAAAATTTCCATAGCACTGGATATACCATGGAACAGTGAAGACAGTCATCAAAAAGTGGAGAAAATATGGGACAATAGTGACGTTGCAAAGAACTGGACGTCCCTCCAAAATTGATGACAAGACAAGACGAAAACTGGTCAGGGAGGCTGCCAAGAGATCTACAGCAACAGGAGCTGCAGGAATTTCTGGCAAGTACTGGTTGTGTACTACATGTGACAACAATCTCCTGTATTTTCCATATGTCTGGGCTATGGGGTCAGGTTGCAAGATGGAAGCCTTTTCTTACACAGAAAAACATCCAGGCCTGGCTAAAATTTGCAAAACAATACACCGTCTCCTAAAAGCATGTGGAAAAATGTGTTATGATCTGATGAGATCAAGGTTGAACCTTTTTAGCCACAATTCCAAAAGGTATGTTTGGCGCAAAAAACAACACTTTGCATCACCATAAGAACACCATCCCCATAGTGAATCATGGTAGTGGCAGTATCATGCCTTGGGGTTGCTTTTCTTCAGCTGGAATTGGGGCTTTAGTCAAGGTGGAGGGAATTATGAACAGTTCCAAATACCAGCAATTTTGGCCTAATACCTTCAGGCGTCTGCTAGAAAGATGAAGATTAAGAGGAATTTCACCTTTCAACACGATAATGACCCCAAGCATACATCCAAATCAACAAAAGAATGGCTTCACCAGAAGAAAATTAAAGTTTTGGAATGGCCTAGCCACAGCCCAGACCTAAATCCAATAGAAAATCTGTGGGGTGACCTGAAGAGGGCTGTGCACAAGAGATGCCCTCGCAATCTGACAGATTTGGAGTGCTTTTGCAAGGAAGAGTGGGCAAATATTGCCAAGTCAAGATGTGCCATGCTGATAGACTCCTACCCAAAAAGACAGAATGCTGTAATTAAATCAAAAGGTGCTTCAACAAAGTATTAGTTTAAGGGTATGCACACACAACAAAGTATTAGTTTAAGGGTGTGCACACTTATGCAACCAATGTATTGTACTTTTTTTATTTTTTATATTTTTCCATTAACAGATTTGTTTGTCTTTCAGTTGAATTATACAGGTTATAGGTCACATTAAAGGTGGGAAAAGTTTTGAAATGATTTATTGTGGTCTCATTTTTTTATATCACAAAAACTTGGCATTTTAACAGAGGTGTGTAAACTTTTTATATCCACGGTAGATTTAAAGCCATATATATATATATATATATATATATATATATATGTATATGTATATATATATATATATATATATATATACACACACACACACACACACACACACACATATACATATATATATATATATATATATATATATATATATATATATATATACATATATGTATATGTATATATATGTATGTATATATATATCACATATAGCTATAGTTCTGTATCTATATCTATATATAGATATATATTTGTACATATACACACATACTAGAGTGTGTCAAGCCTGATTGATGGAATATCAGTTTTCTTTTCTGTTGTATAATCTCAGAGTAGGTATATGTAAGTTTGAAAGTGGGAACCCAGCATATGGAGGTTACAGGGGAGCTTAACCCCTGCAATAGAAAAATTCCCTTGGAGGTTCACTGAAAATTGTTTTGGCATTTTTTTATCTATTGGCATTTAATTTAAAGACTGTCAGTACAGCAACATGAATCCAATAAACTTATTGCTGCATTGCGTTTCCCCCCATGAGCAGTTTCCTAATGAAACGCATTGTAAACTTTTTTACTATGGGTATTTTCCACTAATATCACCTTAGACTTAGAGTGGAAATATCTCCATAGATTGTAATCGAAGCATGTTTGATGTCAATGAAGATAAAGTTCACTGAGAGTTCCGGTGATGTCAAGGTAAGGCTAAGCATATGGTTCATACCTCTCAACCCCTTAGCGCAAGAAATCTGGACAAAGCCCAAGTTAGTGGTGGAATAAAGGCCTAAAAATAGGAACAGATTTTAAATATCACTCTTATAAACTTAAAAAGTTGCTAGAATAGCAAGATTTTTGTTAGTATTCATTTTCTGAAGGATATAAAGTCTGGAACTCAGATGTGTTTTATTATTTAGTAACTCCAATCCTCGGTTATTTACCAGAAAACCACAAATTTTATGAGGTACAGACAAAAAATATAAGGCAAAAATCTGGGCTGTTGAGAGGTATGATATGGCTTTTTTTATATTTGTGTGGTGTTTGTAATTTGATTCATATTTTCCTGGCATTTGCTGTTATATTTCAAAATGCCAGAAGGTGGCACAAAAACACCACAACTTAAACCTAGTGGGTTTTAAATGCTAAATGAGTGCTTTTTCTTGGAAAGTCTGCTTGTGTTTACACCTGATATTCTAAACACAAATCATTTCAGGAGGCAACATTTTCATTGTCTTTTCTTGTATTATTTAACTGGAGAAACGATTACAGAAGTTGTTGTTGTTTGTCTTTCGGCTTTTCCCGGTTAGGGGTCGCCACAGCGGAACTCCGGTCCGCTAATGATTGGCAGTAGATTTTCACGAACGCCGAGGTGCCAGCTCAACGTTCAACCTTCAACGAAGGCATACCTATTTGCGCATGTCTTTTGAACGCCCACCCAACCACAGGGGGGGCATGCAGACTCCACACAGAAGGCACTCCCTGCACTCCAGCCGAGAATCGAACGGGAGAACCTCTTGCTGTGAGGCAAGAAATGATTACAGAAGTAAATGACTAATATTAGCTTTTATTTGGGACTTGAAGATGGGCGTTGGGTTTTCCCATGCAACCTTATCCTTTCAGCTATGACCCCCCCCCCCCCAGTATAGTAATCAAGACTGAATTACAAATACACAAATACAGAGAGAGTAGAAATGAAAGCATACTATTAACTCTCGTCCGTTTCTCGAGCCCAAGATTTTCAGTACACCATACACCATGAAAATATGGAAGACTTGAGAGTTATTAGAAGGCTAGTTTTTAGTGGTGTATAGAATAAGTCAGAAGAATTACTGTAGAATAATAAATTATTTCCTGTAGGGATGTGTGGAGAAGAAAACAAGCAATAGGTAAGATTAGTCATTTTTAGTTACTTCATTTTTTGTAGTATGAGTTACATAGAAAATACAAATTTCAGCATACTGAAAGCTCAAACACCAACAGTCAGGAAAGCAGATGACAGCATACCACTGAGGAGTTACTCAAGTATTATTTTTACCAATAAAGTAGATCAAACGCATTACTATAGTAATTAACTGATATAATAAGGCTACTTTTACTCCCTGGGGTGAGGTGGAGAAGCTTATCTAAAACGACTATAAGCTTACATCACATTCTGCACTTTTGTAAATAAAGGGGGATTACCTTCAAAATACATTTAAAAGAATAATTTAGTCAGTAATGTGGAATCAGAGTGAAACATTGAATGTCTTACAGACATTAATACTGGTACAGGCTATAGAGTTCTGCTGTTTTCAAGACATCTGTGAATAGTGAACATTTATAAAATAACAAATGATAAAACAGTTTACAAACTCTGTGTAAAAATATGATACGAATTATGAGCAACATATTCCAAACACAAAAACTTACCACAGAGAAATATAATCTACAAAATTATAAATGCTAGACTATTACATGCAGTTTGCGGTCAACATAAAGACATGCATTTTTTATTATGCAGAAATGCAGTTAGGTCTACTGAGAATAACAGCATGCAAAAAGTAAAATAAATACATATTGCATTTTTAATTTAATACAAGATGGGTTAAAAAAGGGCATGAGGTACCAGGAGCAACTTCTTGGCATCTGAATTCACTGTTTAGAAAATTATTAA
This sequence comes from Protopterus annectens, assembly GCF_019279795.1. NCBI lineage: Eukaryota > Metazoa > Chordata > Ceratodontiformes > Protopteridae > Protopterus > Protopterus annectens. The sequence continues at coordinate 265,598,804 of NC_056735.1, read as the reverse complement.
CAAGTAATCATACGAGGTAAAAAAAAGAATTCTAGAACCGCCCAAAACCAAGGACAGTTCAACAAGCCAGAATGATTTTAAGGGACCTTGCCCCTTCCCCACCATGACAGACCCTTGCCCTTTCCAGAAACTCTGAATTTCCACTTTTCTCTCTGCCAACAGTTAGTTTCAGACAAATGCCTCCTGAAGGTCATTCAACAAGGTTACAGATGGCAGTGGGAATAATCCTAATTCCTCCTCCTAATCCCTCTTTCACCAGACCATATTCTTTTATTTCCATATGTCCTTCATCACATGCTGTCCCAAGGAGTGATAGAACCAGTACCCCCTCCCTTCCGAGGAGGGAAAAGATGTATATTCAAGAATGATTTTAGTGTCAAACAAAGAAATGATTGGAGACCAGTTCTGGATCTTTCTTTCTTTCATAAACCTGTTTGTGATAGTGCCCAAGTTCAGAATGCCATCACTTCACAACGATTTACCTCATCTTCCTCATTCAAATTTCTCCTGTAGCACTAGATTTAAAGACACTTATCATTACATCCTTATTCATCCAGACTTCAGGAATTTCTAAAAGATTTATGTGTTTGGATCACATTATCAGGTGTCTGCCTTACCCTTTGGACTATCCACTTTACAAAGAGTGTTCACAAAGTGTCTAGCTCCAGTTATAGCTCACTGCAGGCAACAGGGTAGTCACATTTTCCATACATAGGTTCATAGATTTGTAGGTTTCATGCTAGGCTAGCTGTACTGAAGTGCCATTTTAAGCTTAACCAACTACATGAGGTTAGAATCAAACCCTGTCCCTTGTGACTATGAGGTGAAGGCCTTAAACATTATGCCAAAACCAACATACTCTGACTTCTTTATCTTTGCAGAGTTTTTTTTTTCCCAAAGGAAAAGGTTGGATTCTATAAGTAGTCTAGAAGCAGCAAACTGGTCTTTTGTACATTCTTCTACAAAGCACTATAAGCTTGATTCCTTCTCGAAGTCTAAATCAGAGTTTGTTAGGACCATTCTCCAGGGGCTCCTGGTCTCTTCTTCCCCGTCCCAAATGTAGAAAGCTAAGGTAATCTACTGTATAGATAAGGCTACTGCAGCAGTGATCAATATGAGAAACATAGTATAGTTATGTAAGTAAATTTACTATACCAGGAGTTGTTCAAATCATCACTGCTGCAGTAGCCACTTTCTTCCTCTGTCCCCTTTGCTTCTTGGTGTATTGTTTATGCCAAGGTGTGACTACATATTTCTTGTTGTTCCCAGCATTGTCCTTTCAGGACTCAACCTCCCTCTTTGCTAGCATGAAAACTCTGAAGGGTTTGGAACCCAGACCTGTCTTTTTTAGTCAGCTCAACTTGAACTGACTGATGGTTTGGGTTTGTGGAAGGTTCCTTGAAGCTTAGGAACCTGGAGGGCTTTTATAGCCTTAGAAGGATATAACTTGTATAGTTAAGGCTACTGCAGCAGTGATCATTCACACAACTACTGTTGTGGTAAATAACTTTCACAACTGTATTTTCTGGATATCTGCAGTGCTAGAAACTCTTTCATTTAAATGAAACAATAGATTACACTTTGGTGACATGATCTTGCTTCAGAACAATGTCAGCTAAGAATAAGAAAATACATCTGCACCCTGTTTCAAGATGAGCACAGTATTGTTAGTCTTTTAAATCATTACGGAGTTGCAGTAAGGAGTTACAGCATTTTACTATACAAAACACTCTAGTTGTTATGGCTTATAAAGACTAAATTATTGCCAGGTTCTTATTTAACATTTTAAGCAGAAAATAGCAAGTCACAAATGCCTGCTTTAAACTGGCAGAAATATGACTTGTAGTTGCAATGACTGCTCCAGCAGCCCACCTTTTATATATTGACTTGACTACCACCCTTGAATTTAAAGTGAACCCATTAAAAATGTCTACCATTACTTAGTGTAAGTTATTTCTTTTCTCCACGAAGGCCTCTGAATTAATGAGTATTCTTCTTGCAGACTCCAAATCTGACTTCAAACCTGTGATAAGTGGAGTACCTACCACAGGGCTTAGTAGTGGGTCCTCTCCTGTTTGGTATCTACTTCTCGGAAGTACAGGCTAACACAGAGGGCCTCTGGCTGACGAAGTTCGCACATGACTGCAAATTAGGTGCCATATTCGAGTCCCCGAATGATGTGGACATCCTACAGAAGGGCCTCACTGAGACTGATGCCTGATGTCAGAGCCACGGCCTCAAGCTCAATGTCAAAAAGTGCATTGTCATCCCCTTTGGTAAAAACTCAGTACCCATGAACTACTAGGGTCTATATTCAATCAGCGAATGCTTAAAAAAGTGAACACTGATTCATCAACCCTATTTAACCGAAACCCAACAATCCCGAACACCCGGAACAGTGATTTTTTTTTTCCCAGGGAAAAAAATTGCTGGGCCGGTTTTGGGAGTTTGCCATTTCCTCCACTGTGGTGCAATCGTGGAGTTGGTATATTTAAGTAAAAAAAAATCACTGGGCCGGTTTCAGGAGTTTGCTATTTCCTCCACTGTGGTGTGATCATGGAGTTGGTATATTTAAGTTCATAGGTTCATAGGTTCATGGGTAGGTACTAGGCTATTAGCCCTAGGGCCTATATAAGCCTAGCCAAAAAGATACCCTGGCTTTCGCACCAAAAAAAATTATTTTCCTGTGCCCCTGTCGAGCAGAGCCACAGAAGTGATCCCTGGGGTGAATTTCCTATTTCTTATCACATTTTCGGCATTAAGTAGACTACCAGCTATGTGGTAGTTCATGGGTACAGAGTTTTTACCAAAGGGGATGACAGTACACTTTTTGGCATTGAGCTTCAGGCCATGGCTTTGACACCAGGCATCTGTCTCAGTGAGGCCCTTTTGTAGTATGTCCACATCATTAGGAGTTTCAATTATGACTCCTAGTTTGCAGTCATCTGCAAACTTTGTTAGCCAAAGACCTGTGTTAGCCTGTACTTCTGAGAAGTAGATACCAAACAGGAGAGGACCCAGGACTGAACCCTCTGGTACTCCACTTGTCACTGGTCTGAAGTCAGATTTGGAGTCTGCTACTTTCACAGTGTGGGTTCTGTCCATGAGGGGTGTGAGGGCGAAGCCCCCCACATTAAATAATGTTTTAAGATTTATTTATTTTTTTTTGTGGAACAGAGATTTTTTTTCCCTGGGAAAAAAATCGCTGCTCTGAGTGTTCGGGATTGTAGGCTTTCAGTTAAATAGGGTCGATGAATCAGCGTTTGCTTTTTTAAGCATTCGCTGATTCAGTATAGACCCAACTACTACATAGGCGGTAGTCCACTTAATGCCGAAAGTATAATAACAGACCTTGGGCTTCAGGTGGACAGTAGTCTCTCCTTTGATAATCACATCGCCACAGTAGTCAGGAAATCCTTCTACGTGGCACACCTCATCACGAAAGAGTTCTCATCCAGGAAAAAAGAGGTCATTGTTCCCCTCTACTCATTACTCATTAGACCCATTATTGAGTACAACTCCCCTTTTGGAATGAACTTCACAAGACATCTGCAACAACTGGAAAGGCCACAAAAATACCTCACAAAGAGGATTGTGGGACTTAAACAGATGCCCTACGCTGACCGTCTCAAAAAACTCCAGCTTTACTCCATAGCATATCGCCTACTCCATGGTGATCTCTGCCTAACATGTAAAGCTATGTCAAACCCAGAGCTGTTGGACATGCTACACCTAAAGAAATCCCAATTGCCCCGAGCTACACACTCCAGGGACCTAAACCTTGTCACCACAATAAGCAGAACATGCTGGAGGGATAGATTCCAATCCCAGAGTCTTCCCATACTCTGGAACAAGCTACATATCTAGGTCAAGCAGAGTTCCTCATTAGCAACCTTCAAGAGATATCTTGATGAGTGGATGGGAAATTGGAAATTCACCCTGGGGATCAATTTTGTGGCTCTGCTCGACAGGGGCACAGAAAAATATCCTTCTTGGGTGACTAAAGCCAGGGAACCTTATTGGCTAGGCCGATAGCCTAGTACCTACCTATGAACCTATGAACCTATGTCAAAGAAGCTACATAGTGCATATGATTTCTGCTAGTAATTTGAAATAACTTTCACTATTCCTATAATGCACTTGTGGTAGGTATAGCTAAAAAAGAAAGAATCGCTACAACCATAGAGTCAGAAAGAGTTAAAACTGTGAATACGCTGAAATCTCCACTTTTGGTCTCCAGAAAGTAAAGGAAAAACATTGAAAAATAAAGCTACTGAGCTGGCAACATATGCTTCAAACACACTCCTAGATAATTTTTGAGAGAATCTAATGAGGTAGTTGTCTTTGAAAATGTGTTTGTTTACACAAATCAGTTCAGTTCTGGAAATATGCTATCTGGAAATGGCACAGTTATGGTACAAAAATAACTTCATGCAACACAGTTCAGCACAGTTCAATAATCTCCTTTATTGCAAAGAACACACGTATGTGGGAGACTAAGCAATTGAGGCCTTGTAGCCTCAAACACAAGAAATTTCATTCTTTTATATTATTATTGCTTCTCGGCAGAATATTTTGTATCTATTAAGCTATAACCACTTCCCAAATATTTATGTATTCATTTATTGGCATTTGATTACCAGGAAAGTCTGACTGGGTCGAAGCCCATTTTCAGCAGAGGAACAGGGAGAAAAGTTGTAAATTATTACAAAACATTTTAAGAATAACAATTTTATAATCTTCAAAACTAAAACAAAAACAATCGCAGTTTAAATAATTGTAACAAGTTAGAGATAATATAAAAACATTGGTTAAGAATCGATGCAAGTTATCATCATTTAATATTTAGAGAAATTTTAGACAGTGTGTAGAGAAATTGAAGGTAAATTAGTCTGATACAAACAGGAACCGCAATATGAACTGAACACCTTTGTATTATTGTGCTTACTAAGAATCTGCTGATCCCGTATCTGTGCCTTTCCTTATTAGACACAAGTTCTGGTCTTCCACATTGAAATTTTCTAAGCTGCCAATATTTCCATTGGCAATATCCATGTTAGCAGTAAACGAAAACTTAATACAAACATAGGTTATGAGGAAACATCTTGAAACAAGATGGATTCTAAAGAAAGAGAAAATATTATATACACTGAACATTTTCCCATCTTTACACTTCTCCCTTCCCAACACCCAACAATCAGTCAGATTCCTGCCATGCATTGTCCTTAGCTATAGCTGAAATAATTAAAAAACAACTATCTCCTACGGTTTTATCTCAAATGTTATTACAAGCCGATATGGCAACAGTAATGAGAATAATTCATTTATACTGTGTATTCCCTTATAGAAAAATGTACGAGGACTAATAGTGTCCCGTATGGACTTTGAGGGATGCTCCAGAAGGAGCAAAATAGTCATTAGAGGATTAAGTGAAGAGGTTACTAATCAAAAACTACCACCTTCAGTACGAGACATTTTTCACTCAATGACTGGCTCACTCAAGGCACTAAATGCATACATAGAGGATAGAATACATAGGGCCTTGCCTTCCTCAAAGGGTCTCCATGTAGTCCAGTTTACTTCAAGCTGCAAAGTGCAGCAAACATTTTTCATGTCCTACAAGCATCTAAGAAGAAATAAAGGGATTCTGTTAAGAATAAAAAACTAATTACTATGTAAGATCATATGAAAAAGGTTAGACAAGAGAGGACCAAAATGACTCTACATGATCAGATGTAAATAAAAAGAGGTATAACATTTAGAATGACATTTCTCACAATGGTCACCTTTCTTTGGAAAGGTTCTCAATATAATATTGTGCAAACCTGCAAGAAAGCACTTGGTCATGGGTGACCCAGTATGAATATACGTGGGATTTTTGTTCCTCTCTTCCCCTTTAGCTGTAATGGCGCTGGGAGAATGAATAGCTAGCTATGCTGATCCATCAGTTTACATCACGAGAATATAACACTCTGCTCTATTTGTACCATTATTCTTACACTTGTATGTATTTTAAGGAAAGGTATACTTGTCTACTGAAAATGTATAATCAGCACATTTAAAAGTGTATGACTTATCAGTAAGCATTCTAATAATGTTTAATTTTGACAGCTGGAAGCTTTACATTTCATAACCACATATGTTCTGAGTTTTTATAAAAGTAACAACATAACATTATTAGTTCAACCATGTCCCTGGATAAATAAACTACTGCAGGGCCATGTTTGTTAATTCACATTAAAACAAAGCAACTGTTTAGTCACACTTTAGGGCCGGATTCACGAAGGCTTGCACGGAGTCTAAGAGTAGTGTAAGACTCCATGCAGCCTTCGCGATCCAGGAACAGCCCAAAGTCCGTGTAAGAGACAAGCTAAAACGGCTCTTACACGGAGTGGGCGTGGATAAGCTAATCACCTCACTTGCAGCCGAATAGCATGCAAATGAGGATGATTAGTGATCCAGGAAGCCCAGAACAGCCCGTGTAAGAGCCGTTTTAGCTGCAGAAATGTACTCAGTTGACAACTGAGTATGTTTCTGCAAAAACTGCAATGGAGCCATGTCAGCTCCAAATAAAGGGTGCATATGTGTCAGGCAGCATGCCAATGGCCAAATATGTGGCCATTGGCAAGGTAACCTGATGCAAATATATTAAAAATATAATTTTTTTTTTTCGGCGATTGCCGATGTTTAAACCCAGCACAGCCCCGCGCAAACGGCTGCGCTATATAAAACATTAAAACAAAGGTTTTAAACCTACAAATGTAGGTTTTATGCAATACATGGAATGTCAATGCAGGGACCAGCAGACCAAAACCAACATGGCCACCGTGTAGTGGTTGCTAAGGGGGGAAGCTGAGTCTAAGACATGTAACTAAGCATTAGTAGGCAATCTGATGCAAATGAGTGTAAGGATACTGAATTCCACTGTCACATAGCAAATGAGCACAGTCTGAGTAGTGTAAGAGTTACAGAAGGGGGAGGAACAGAGTAGGAGATAGGTGACATCACAGGGGGGAATGGTAGAAAGAAATGCAGTTCATTGGAGGTTAGAGTTACATGACAGATGTCAGACAGATATCATGGAAAGAGGTGTGCCACTAACTAAGCATGAGAAAGTCAAGAAATGGAAGGTGTACACTGTTGCCTACACCAAAGTTTCTTGCTGGATGTGTATGACGCGTGTGCATGCCACGAAGCACGAGTAAGGCAGTGTGCGCGCGTGTAAGGCAGTGTGCGAGCGTGTAAGGCAGACTGAGCATGTGGGAGCGTGTTGGGAGATGTTTAACACCGTTTGCGTGGGCGTGCATGCGTTTTAATCCGAATAAGCAGATTCTGAACCGTGTAAGTATGTGTGCGCGCGTGTAAGCCACTGTGAGCGTGTTTCTGCTGGTTTACACACGGCTCCACCCTGAGGAAACAGAAAGGAAAAAGGAAGCAACAGATTTAGTAGGAAGTTAGCAGGGAATACTGCTGGAGCTAGCAGGTGAAAACAATTAGATGCAGGCAATTACACAGGCAGAATAGTAGCCCAGCCCAGCACTTAAAACTCTACAAACAGCAGTGCAGGATGTTTCTCTCAAGAGACACTGCAAGACAGGAGTTAAGTTATCAGAAGTGAAAACTGAAAAGCTGAACTCAGAGCAGAAATGTTAGGGGCTGCCATAGCTGTCATAATGAGACATAGGCGACTTGCTGAGGGTGGTGACAATGCAGATGGTGCCAGACAACCCACAGTGAGGAGACGGAGAAGAGTGTACAGGCCCAGGGTCACCTACCACGGGTTACATGAGCTGGAGATAGTAGAGTGCTATAGAGTGGACAGAGACCTCCTGCAGCAAATAGTGGAGCTGTGCAGGCCACGCCTCACACACAGAACCAACAGAGGGGAACCCATCCCAGTGGAAACCAAGGTATGTGTTGGCCTAAGTATACTAGCAACAGGTACCTTCCAGAGACCAACTGGTGATATGATGGGGATATCACAGGCATCAGCCTCCAGGGTACTGCACCAGTTCCTGGATGCCATGTCAGAACATGTCGGTGATCATGTATATTTCCCCAATGCCCGTGAGGTATTGGCCAGCAATATGCGTCTCTTCCAGCAAATAGTGGAATACCCTGAGGTAGTGGGTGCAATAGACTGCACGCACATACGCATCAAAGCACCAGCCGGTGAGCGGGGTAGGGCATACATCAACTGCAAGGGCTTCCCCTCCATCAACTGCCAGGTCATGTGTGATGCCCAAGGCATAATAATGAATGTGTGTGCTGGCTGTCCTGGGAGCTACCATGATTCCCACATCTGGCATTTGACGCAGCTGTACCAGACATTTGCCAATGGGGACATCCCGCACGGACACCTAGTGGGGGATGCAGGTTATGCACTGGAGCCGTGGCTGATGACACCCATCAGAAATGCACATACACCTGAACAGGAACGCCATAATGAGGCACACGCACAAACACGTAATGTAATAGAGCGTGTGTTTGGGCTGCTCAAGTCACGGTTCCGGTGTCTGGACACATCTGGTGGAGCCTTGCAGTACACACCAACTACATGTACCCAAATTGTCATGGTATGTGCTATGCTACATAATATGATCTTGCGAAAACAGCTGCAGCAGGACCAGCATAGGGCCGGGCCAAACAGCCCCCCACCATTGCCAAGGCCATCACAGGCAGAGCGTGACTCGGAGGAGGAACAACCTGAGCCTGCCCCAGTAGGCAGAAGGAGGCGTGCCCAGTATGCCCTGGCCTTGGCAAAGAGGCAACACATAGCACATACACTGGCTCAGTAGGAACCCTGGGAATGATACCCTCTGACTCACTCATATAGTAACAGGGATGCCTAACATGACACAACCTGCTCTCAAACATGTACAGGGAAGTGTAATATGCATCCGACAGAGGCAGCCCTGCAGCACCACCTGAGGCATGAATGCTATGTGTTAAGTAATGTAACACCATGTACTATATGCACACCTGAGGACCCTGACTAACATCCTACCCTCACCAAGCATCATGCCACAACATGACAATGAGATGATCAAGTGCAATAATTGACTGAAGTATCGCAGTTAGTCAAAGGGGATCCAATGTGTGCCAGTCTGGGATGACATGCTGAGCATGACATGATGCACCACCTGCTAGGACTGGCGTGCACCTATCAGTGCAGGCCGTATGGATACTGGCAAAGGCTGTTGTCACCCACAGTGTGCCCTGAATAGGTAAGGCTCAAAACACAAACCTATCTCCATAGGTATCAGAAGGGATAAGAATAAGATAAGGGATAAGTCGAAACAGCAAGATGCATGCAGTCTAAACTCACCCAGTATGGAGAATGTTGATATCTGCGCTGTAACAGAAAACTGAGCCAAGGCTCACAACAGCACTCTAACACTACCAGGTTACATCTCATACTGTGCTGTACAGCCTCAAAACTTGGAACAAGCTACAAAAGGAGGGTGACTAGCAAGAATTGTCAAGGATAACCACACCCCCATGTTGGTACCACAACAAAAAGCAGCATGGACTAGCCATGGTCAAGTAACAGTGGCTAAAACTGCCCCCCAGTTTATAGCCTGCTACAGACTACTGTCCCAACACCAGGAACTGCACCTGGCCTATGCTGGAATACATGAATATATCAAGTCCTCCAAACCACATTATATTGGGTGACTGAAAATACCCAGACATAGACTGGGAGCATTATACTAGCTCCAACAGTGTAGGACAAAAGTTCATAGAATCCATAAACCAAAAGGCCCAGGAACAACGTACCACTCCCACAAGAGGGGTAAGCATACTGGATGTGATAATCAGCAACATGGGTACTGGATGGCAAGATGAGAAGTGTATTGCTCACTGGTAAAACCAGACCATAGAGTAATCACACTGGATATACAAATCCTGACCACAGTCCCTGGCCAGAAAACCACAGTGGAAAACATGTGTTAAGCAATATTTGCACTCCTCCAAACTGATGTGGAATCCATTAAAGGTCCTGTGCAGGTGCAAAATATGGGCCACACCTCAGAACCTGTAATACAGCCATTCCATGAACACTGCCAGGAATGCTTGGATTATGCAATCCTAAATTAAAACAAGACACAATGCCATACACGCAGGAATCTGGCATGGTGGACACCAGCCATAACCAAACCATGCAAGAGAATGAGGAAGCTACTACATGATAGAGCAAACATAAACAATGAAGTAATCACTGATCAGTAGTATGGCAATAAAATCTGTCCACACATACAATCCACTAAGGCCAGCCACAACAAGTTGAATCTGTGAATCCTGAGGCAATGTTACACCTGCCCCAAGTACACAGACAACCCCCAACTCCACCCAAGAAATACAAATATATGTGAGAGATGCAACCATCTATCCAAACTGGAGGCTGAGCTCCCTCAACTCAGTACTCCCAAAACTAGTCAGGAGGAGAAGGTAACCACGCACACCACAAACACAGTCCCACATAGACCTATCACAACTGCAAACCAAACACATAAACACAGAAAAACATTCCCGGAGGCACAAATTACAAACACAGCACACCAACAGAGGCCTCTAAAGCAGGCACCCAATCAAACAACCTCCAAGCATAGCACATGCAACACATAGTACACAAAGCTGGTGTGCCAAACAGTCACAGGCCAGAAGGAGAAACAACATGCCTGATACAGTTGTAATAGGTGACTCCATAGTCAGACACACTGCTGTCCCGCACACCAGACTGAACAAGGGAAAGGGTACAGTAAGCTGCCTGTAGGCTGCCACAATATGCCACATAACAGAAGTATGCAGGTCACTCCAAAGCAAGTAGAAATATGATGCAGTCATAGTCCATGCTGGTGTGAATGACCTGAGATGTACCTCCCTAGACTACATGAAAAGAGACATAGATGAGCTCTCTGATTATGTAGTCCAGGCCGGTATGACACTCACCGTTTGCAGCATCCTACCCTTACCAAGAATAATGCCACAGTACAAACACGGAATGATCAGTCATAGCAAGTGGCACACTTACTGGTGTCATTCCAAGGGGATCCAATGTTTGTCTGCTTGGGATGTCATGCTTGACAAGCCACGCAGCTGTTCTTGGGATGGCCTGCACCTGTTACCCCTGGGCGTCTGAATATTGGATAAGGCCTTTGCCACCTCCATAGAGCCTTTTGTAGGCAAGGCTGAAAAGATTGACCCACCACCCTAGAAAACATAAGTGGGAAGAAACATAAGGGAAATGCTGACCAATGCCAGATGTGTAAACCCCAATATGCATGCTCCCAAGGCCATCCCCAGTATGGAGAACATCGATGTCTGTGCAGTGACAGAAACCTGCTGCAAGCTTCCTGACAGCACACCAGCACTACCAGGTTATACCACGTATCATGTGTCATGGCCCCAAAACCTGGAACAAAACATAAAAGGAGGGTGAGTATCCATAGTCAGCACAGACACCCATACGTCCAGGTAACTGACAATGCACAAGGCATTGGAGTCCACCCATGTGCAACTAACTGTAGGCAAGACTGCTGTACAGTCTGTAGCATGCTACAGACCACACTCTCACACACAGGAACCCCACCCAGCCGTCCTGAAGACACTGGACAGTATGAATGTCCCACCAAATACCAAACAAGGTACCACAAATTACCACATAGGTGGTAAACCATTATGTATGGAAGGAGTAACCAGGGACCTAGGGACACAAGTGGACAGTAACCTGTTATGTGACACCCACATTGCCAATGTGGCTAGGAAGACTGTCTACATTTGACACCGTATCAGGAAAGGATTCACATCTACGTCAACAGAGGTCATTGTGCCCCTATACTGTTCTCTAATCACACCCATAATCTAGTACAATGCCTCATATGGGATGTACCTTACCTGACACCTGCAGCAGTTAGAAAGACCTCAAAAGTACCTCACCAAGAGGATAAAGGGTCTCAAATATATGTCATATGCTGCCTGGCTGTAGACACCCCAGCTGAATGCAGTCACATACTGCCTACACAGAGGCATTGCATGCCTGTTGTAGAAGGCCATGCCCAACACAGGAGTAATGGACATGCTCCACCCCAGAAAACTCAAATCCATCGGAGCTGTGAGAGTGAGAGATGTCAACCTCAACAAATAATGAAATAGGATGTGCTGGTGGGACAGATACATAATCCAGAGGCTCCCCACACCCTGGACCAGAATCCCACTCCATGTTAGGCAAAGCCCCTCACTGACACTCTTCAACAGGAATCTTGCCAAGTGTATGGATGATTGAAGAGTTACACTGGGGGTCTTCACTGTGTCATGTCCAGACAGAGGCACAGCAAAGCAAATCATAAATGGCCATAATATTCACATAGCAAGGGGTGGCAAAAGCCACACACACTCTGGCTAGGCTAACAAATGCCCTAGGGTGGATAGCCTAGTATGAACCTATGAACCTATGAAGATACAAATTGTACAGGACACTAAGGATAATCCCAAGGCTTTCACAACTGATGGTAGGAACCATGTTGGGAATTCACAGATATGCCCTGAATCACACAAATATCACAAACACACACACATATTGCCAACATACATCCTGACAGGTGCAGTGCAAACCCCCACCCCCCCCGAATGCAGAATATCTATCCCAGCAGACTGCTGGCCCCCTGACATTGCAGATGCTGAGGTAACAGCCAACATCTACAAAGCAAAACACACAGCAGCAATGGTATGAGATGGTGTCCTGGGCTTAGTGCAACATGGACTCCAAGATGAATGGAATGCCAAACCACACTACTGCTCAATGTCAGCCTTACCACAGAATATGTACCCAAAGAGCAGTGTACAACAACAGTGGTCCTTCTCAACAAAGGTGTTGCCTGAATGGATACTGAAAACTACTACCCCAGAATCCTGAGAAGCTCGGTCTGCACAGCTATGGAAAGGATCAGCATGTACCACAGACATAAAGATATTGGGGACCTACTGACACCGGACCCTACCCAGTGTGGCTTTCTCAAGTGCAGATCCTGCCCCTAAACATGTTTGACTCAATTGAAACAGTCATTAAGGTCATTGATGAGGGCAATGTGTTCCACACAGCGTAGCTGGACCTTGCAAAGGCTTCTATACAATACCCTACGTGTTCATTATAGATAAGCTCACCAGCTTAAATATAAACCCACATGTCAGTAGAGGGGTTGCAAACCAGACCAAGGACAGAACAGACATGGTCAGACATGCTGCAGCCATGTCAGACTACAAACCAGATATAACTGGCATCCCACAAGGCTTTGTCCTGGGATCTCCCTCGTCTGGTATATATGTCCCATAGGTACAGGCAAACATGGAAGGACTGTGTCCGAACATGTTTGCAGAGGACTACAAACTGCTCACCACATATGATCCACCAGCTGACACAAGCATCCCACAAAAGGGCCACATAGAAACAGACAACTGGTGCCATAGCCATGTCAGCAAGCTAATTGCAGAAACGTGTATAGTCAACCCCCGTGGATATACAGTAAGTGCCCACCAATTAGCACATAGGTGTTAACCCATTATGTAGTTAACATTTAATGAGAGACCTGGGGACACAAGGTGATAGATATCCTGCATTGGACAAACATGTGCTGTAGTGTTTACAGAAACATACCATATACCCACCTAATCATGAAGGTTGTCAGATCTAGATAAGGGGAGGTCATTGTGGCTCTGCAGTCATCCTTCATCAGCAGTACAATTGACTACAATAGCCCCTGTGGGATGTACCTCAGCAGACACCTCCATCAACCGTAAAGTCCCCAACAGTACCTCACCAGGAGTATCAAAGAGCTTGCACAGATGCCATGCATTGCCTGTGTTGCTGGTATCAATAAACATGCTGCACCTTGTACAATCTGAATGGCAGTGAGCTATGCACATGAGAGACCTGAACCCCAGCACTGACTTACATAGGACAAGCTGTACTGTGTGATCCGTAACACAGACGCCACCCCCACCCATGAGTGAACCCCCAGTACAGGCTACCCACAGAGTCACTTATCAATCTTCCTCAATAGGAATCTTGATGAGTGGATGGGAGATGGTAGCTTTATCCTGGGTATCACTGTCATGTCACAGGTAGACAGAGGCACAGTATACTAACCATGACATATGTCATGGCAAACTCCACTTACAATGTGTGTTGAAGGACAAACACACTCTCCAACTAGCATTAGACATGGACTAGGGCACATCGCTAGTGTTTGCAAATGTACACCTATGTTGTGGAATACACTACCAATGTTGGACAAGCCTGGTTTAAGTAGTTCATATCTGAACAGAATGCAACATGGTCAGATGTACACAACTGGCCCCTAACCAGGCTGTTGTGCCCACTATCGAAATGTAAAGCAGTGATAGCACTAAAGCTCAGGATACTGTCCACCACAGTCAAAGTACTACCAGTACACTATACAGTACTACAGTGTTAGGTCAGTGTGAAAGGATGTTGACAACTGTATGCAAAGTATCCCATGCAAACACTGCAGGCACAGTATAATCCTGTTGTGTTCACACACAAAGCAGTTGTACAGTAACTACACAACATGACACACAACACACAACCATAAACGGGTGATATTTGTTGAAGTTCACACTCATCCACAAATGTGGTGGGCTGCAGAGTCCAACATATGGAATGCTCACACTGGGCATGCTCACACACTTTGATAAATGAGACATATGTCAGACAACATGCCATGGGAAGGCTGAACTGGGCATGCTCACACACTTAGGCCAAATCTCAGTTTAGCAGTTGGACACACATATCTGGTATTTTTATGTGTTATTCCAGGAACCAACCACATTACAGCAGTCTGCCCAGTGCACACAGTTAAATGACTACAGAGTCATACGTGATATAGTGGATCCCTCCCATATGCAAACATCTTCCACAGATGCACAAGTTGTTCATACAAACAGGGAATGCTATGGCAATAAAGATGTGCAAACAGTCTATCAGCAACAAATAATGTGCATTTGACAATTAAACATATGGGTGTAGAGGTCAACACTAGGCTGTTTGCCCTAGGGAATGACAGCTTAGCCAGAGTGTGCTTGGTGTCTGCCTCCCCACAGGATGCACATTCCCCTTTCTAAACACCAATGATGTCAGCACCCTATAAGTACAGCAGGAGAAAAGAAACATCCCAGTAATGCGAATAGTGCGCTCTGCTAATGCGTCTGTCTCAAGTGTCATAACATAGGTAGGGGTTTGAATCCTGCAAATGCTGCGTGTGTGCATGTGTGAGTGGGGTTGGTGTGTGTGTAAGTCTGTGAGAGAGAAATGTACCTTTTTGGCAACTAGGAAAACACACTACAGGATGCACATTCCCTTTCTAAACACCGATGATGTCAGCACCCTATAAGTACAGCAGGAGAAAAGAAGCTTCCCAGTAATGTGAATAGCGCGCTCTGCTAATGTGTCTGTCTCAAGTGTCATAACATAGTCAGATAGGGGTTTGAATCCTGCAATTGGCAAGTGTGTGTTTTTGGCTGAGGGGGGTTAGTGTGTGTGAGGACAATGTCCCTTTTGGCAAATAGGTGAACAGACTACAGGATGCACATTCCCCTTTCTAAACACTGATGATGTCAGCACTCTATAAGTATAGCAGGAGAAGGGAAACCTCCTAGTAATGCGAATAGCGCACTCCGCTAATGCGTCCGTTTCAAGTGTCATAACTTAGGTAGGAGTTTGAATCCTGCGAATGGCAAGTGTGTGTGTTTGTCTGAGGGGGGTTAGTGTGTGTGAGGGAGATGTCCCTTTTGGCAACTAGGAGAACAGACTACAGGATGCACATTCCCCTTTCTAAACACTGATGATGTCAGCACTCTATAAGTATAGCAGGAGAACGGAAGCCTTCCAGTAATGCGAATAGCGCGCTCTGCTAATGTGTCCGTCTCAAGTCTCATAACATAATTAGGAAGGGGTTTGAATCCTGCGAATGGCAAGTGTGTGTGTTTATCTGAGGGGGGTTAGTGTGTGTGAGGGAGATGTCCCTTTTGGCAACTAGGAGAACAGACTACAGGATGCACATTCCCCTTTCTAAACACTGATGATGTCAGCACTCTATAAGTACAGCAGGAGAAGGGAAACCTCCCAGTAATGCAAATAGCACGCTCTGCTAATGCGTTCGTCTCAAGTGTCATAACATACGTAGGTAGGGGTTTGAATCCCGCGAATGGCAAGTGTGTGTGTTTGTTTGAGGGGGGTTAGTGTGTGTGAGGACAATGTCCCTTTTGGCAACTAGATGAACAGACTACAGGATGCACATTCCCCTTTCTAAACACTGTTCAGCTGAAGGCCATGGCTCTGGCACAAGTTGTCTGTTTCTATGATGCCCCTTTGGAAGATGCTTGTGTCGGCTGGAGAGTCGATTATGGTGGCCAGTTTGCAGTCATCTGCATATTTGGTCAGCCACAGTCCGTCCGTGTTGGCCTGTACCTCCAATAAATATATACCAAACAAGAGAGGTCCCAGGACTGAGCCTTATGGGACACAACTCGTAACTGGTTTGGAGTCTGGCATGGCTCCAGCAATGCTAACCATGTGGGTTCTGTCCTTGAGCCACTGTGCAATCCATCTAGTGACATAGGGGCTTATATTTAAGCTGGTGAGCTTCTCTAGAATGCCCAAGTGGGGTATTGTTGTGAAGGCTTTTGCAAGGTCCAGGTAGGCTGTGTGAACCACCTTCCCCTCGTCAATGGCCTTGGTGACTGTTTCAAAGAAATCAACCGGGTTAAACCTGGTAGTGCTGGTGTGCTCTCAGTAGCCCTGAACCAGGCATCTGTTACTGCACAGGTATCGATGTTCTCCATGCCAAGGAGTGTTTTGGGTGCATGCATCTGGAGGTTTAGACTTCTGGCATTGGGTAGCATTGCTCTTAGTTTCTTATCCCTTGTGATACCTATGAAGGTGGGTTTGTCATTTGAGCCCTGTCTAACATAGGCACTATGGGGGTAGCAAGAGCCTTTGCCAATATCTGAAAGCCCAGGGGTGACAGGTGCAGGCCGTCCCTAGCAAAGCAGGTAGTTCAACAGAAGATGAATATGTGAAGGTGTAGTGCCTGTGATTAGTTAGCAGTAGCATATATGACTGCTCACGTGGACACATGCCAGGTAAGTCGTATGCACTGTGTCACAGGCAATGTACATGTGAACAGGACAAACAGTGACATCCTGTCAAGTGGGACATGGACATACATATAGTAGGCTATGCAGATGGCACTAGGAGTCCACAGAAGCTCTATAACTATGCATTGCAGGTGTGATCAGTATTCCAGGGTAATTGCAAGCAAACATGCATGCAAACAAAGCTACAGTAAACAGGGCTGCATGTAGTCCATTGTACAACAAACAAGCTGTACCAGTTCCAGTAGGTAACACTGCAAATATGCAGGCACTATGCACATGTACATGGAAATACACGGGTCAGATGGCTAGGGTCCAGTCTCAGTGCACACAAGTGTACAGACCATGTACTGTCAGGATGTACAATAACTGGATAGAAACCCATGTGCTCATACCTGCAGTAATACACATGTCAAATAACAGACACTGAGCCTTCACTCAGTGGTTCCATATTTAGTAGGATGTATGCTCCCTGGCCTGCCACCACAGTATCCCTGACATATATGGGGACTCTCCCTCCTGTGACAGTTAGTTATGTGTGTTGGGGCTGTCTAGCATGGTATGAGATGTGAGCATGCAGTGTAGGGTGCTCCTGTGTGTCCTGTACCAGTCGTGTAGTACTGCACACATATCAACATCCTCAAACATCTGCATTGCAGAGTCTAGTGTGGGCAACATGCCACTTGCAATTTACATGTCCATCATTGTGTATTACTACATTCATTACCCTATCCCCTGTACTACCTATGTATGTAGCCTTCTGTTGACATCATTACCACCAGTATGCCAACATGTGCAGATGATACACTATGGTACTTACCATGGGTGTAGACAACAGGACATGACAATCACACACTTACTGCATCAGGCATGCTGTGATATACCCACAATTAATTCAGCACACAGTACTGTTAACAACATGATACTATTACTACACATCTATGTGGTCACCCTGTGCATCAGCAACATGTTAACCTGTACCTGCACAGTTGTTACAGATTGCAGGAGGTGGCACAGTTTCATCATATGCACAGGGTGTGAACTTGGTATGCCTGAGTCAGCCACCGATACCACCAATTGACATGTATGTGTATGTGTGTTGGTGAGGGACAGCAGTAGAAGGTGGGGCAATGTTGATGCAGTGTGTGCATGCGCGGTAGCCCTAGGTGTTGTCAATTCGCATGTGTGTATGGATGCACACAGTTCCACCTCATGGCTGCCATATACTGGTGTTTGTGGACAGCCACAGACTGTACCTGCCAGGTCATACAGATCAGTGTCTCTGGCCACGGACACGGTACCTGTGCCTTGCAGGGGTGCTACGGACCGTATCCAGTACCAACCCAGACTGGGAACTGTCATCAGAAGCAGGTGTTCGTTGACTGGACACAGATCCCTGTCGTGCCTGGCCAGAGCCATGTGCACGTGGTCTCCTGGGGCGGTCTGATGACAGCACAGACCCAGCATTGCTGGGGCTGCTGCTGGCACTACGGGGGCGGCCGCGGCCCTGTTGTCGTCTGCGACGACTGCCAGCTGCTGCTGTTGCTGGCATACGGCCACGTCGACACCTCAACCGCCCACCATTGCCCTGGCTCATGGACATGTAGTTGTGGAACCGGTCTAATATGTCCCCACAATGTCTGTCTATGACATCGGTGAAATCACGGATGGCAGCCGCAATGTCACGCATACTGTCAGTCATGGCTGTGCGACATGCTGTCAGCTCCCTCAGACCCTGTCTGGTGTACCGTTCCATACGTGACTGTGCCTGCATGACACCCCGAAACATAGCTGAGGTTGTAAGACCTCTGTGGGCACATCTGACAGGGGCAGTACGCCCACGGATGCTCCCACGAGAACCCCTGGACATCTGTCTGTGTGGTACCATCTCTGGGCCATGCCCATGGCTGCTGTGTGGGGAGGCATGTGCCACAGATACCACATTACCCTGGTCAATGCCCACTGTATGCTGTCCATCACCTAGGGACATTGGTGACAAAGGGTGTATTGGCAGGATAACTGTGTGCATTGATGGGGTCGACAGCTGTGTACTGTCAATCGGCTGACCAATGGCGGACCCTGGCATACTTTCCTGTGCCATTACACAGATGTCATCATTATCAGTACCCATGGCACCTGACTCAGGTTCCCTGCTACATGACACCAGAGCAGCAACAGAACCTGTGGGAGGGAAACAGGAAACACAGTTTACAATGTCTACACATTACCAGCGATGCACACATGCACAGGTGCACAAATGCACACATGCACAGGTGCACAAATGCACACATGCACACATGCACACGTGCACACATGCACACATGCACACGTGCACACATGCACAGGTGCACACATGCACACATGCACACATGCACAGGTGCACACATGCACACATGCACACATGCACAGGTGCACAGGTGCACACATGTACAGGTGCACACATGCACAAATGCACACGTGCACACGTGCACATGTGCACACATGCACACATGCACAGGTGCACACATGCACACATGCACACATGCACACGGTTTCACACAATTGTACAGTACTCAGTATGCGTGATATCAACACACAGACACAGACACACCCACATGCATACAAAGAGCACTACTAAGTGAGCCAAATAGTACTATTACTATCAACACTATTACAGGAATTGTTAATACACACTCACCAGCATGGATAGGCTGCATTGCTGTTATACCAGAGGGTCCTGCAGACATGAAGAAACTAATGTCAGTGGGCACAACTGTGCCATTGTTACTGAGTATGATACAGGTCAGTAGTACAACAGTCGCCTTTCACAGGTCAGCTGCTAATGTTGAGGATATCACACTTGCACATTAAATACTATGGTGACAGCTACAAACCAAGGACACACCTCACACATGCATTAACTACCAGTGTACACAACAGTCAACTATACATATGGCATATTACCTGCACGTTCACTGTCTTGCTGCTGTGTGGCTCCAGCCTCCATCATAATGCATGTCTGCTGCTGTTGTTGTTGCTGGCAGACTGGAGCCACTACACTCATGAGTAGTCCCTCCAGTCTGGTGATTGGGGGATGTGTAGCCACCCCACCACCTGTGGCGACCTGTTGCCTGTGGATATCCGACGCATGCTGATGGACATGTCTGATTAAATCACTGCAGTGATGTCATACCTGCTCATATGTCCTATTATGTGTGCCTATGTCATTTACCCGACGGACAAGGTCTTGCCACAGTGCAGCCCTCTCCTGCTGATTCTGGCTGGTGCGGGAAAAGAGTATTGTATAATCCCGCACCAGGCTCTGGTGTATCTCCTCATCCTCAGCTGTGGAGTAGGTGGGATTCCGCGGGTGGGCCATGTACCTGAGAAAGAAAATAACCTGGTATCAGCAATATATGTCAGCAGAATTTGGTACACATACTGCACATGCTACTCGACTGTTATGATACAACATATCTCACATATGTAGCATCTGTCTGTCTATTGGTGGATACACATGTAGATGGCCAGGTATCAGTGCTCAGCCAGCAACTGTGCAACAGTACCTGGCAGACTCCATACGACATACTACCAAACCCCAGCAGTCAGAGCACTGATTCAGGTCAAGAGCACCTCCTCACTCTGGGGATTTGTATCTAGGTACTGTATGGCCTACATCATCAACTACTGTGAGCTGACCACACACTGATTGCCCTGGATATACATATCCCACCTCCACCACCAGCACAAACGACTATAGTGCATAACATTACAGATACAAACTTTACACTTTGTAACAGTGACATGGTATCCTTTCAGCCCACTGGGCCAGTGGCAGATACAACCCACAATGCTGACCCCTACACAATTGCTTTCTACAGACATCTCCGAGAATGCATGGATCATGCAATCCCATATATGACCAAGACACTCTCCACAAAGGGACAGCATCCTGTCTGGTGGACCCCAGCCATAGACAGATTGTATTACAGAAGATGGAAGCTACTGCAAGACAGAGCATAATTCCATAAAGGGAGGGCATGTCTGAGCAGCACTAGTAAGGATCTATTTTCCATCATACAGAATACATGGGCAACTTTGAGAGGGAAATCAAGAGGGACACTACAGATAACCAGAAGGCCTTCTTCAGTTATGTTAGCAACCTGGTCAGGATCCAACTTCTATGCCCATAGGTAGTACACAACAACAAATATTTCACTGACACCACAGATATCGACAACATTGTGGCAGACAGGTTCAGTGCATGTGTCACCCCACCCTCTCCCCCAAAATAAGGCATAGTTATCCCAGCTGACTGTAACCTCCCTGTCATCACAGATGTCCAGGTGAGAGCCACCCTCAGGACAGCAGAATACACAACATGGATGGGACCTGATGGTATCCCCAGTTGCATGCTACATAAACTCTGACAGGAGCTAAATACACATATAGAAGTGCTATGTAACACTAGCCTGACTACAGGATATGTACCTGTACACTGGCGCACAGCAGCAGTGGTTCCACTCCTCGAAGGAGGCACCTCAACATACCAATACAATACAACACAATACATTACATTACAATACAATACTATACAATATGCTATTGCCCCTGGGACTACAGCAGCGTACTGTTCTGCTACCCTGACCATTGTGATACATGTGGTGTGATGGTACCTGCTGCTGTCACACAGTTACACAGGGTGACTCATATGGCATATTACCTATCTGACTAACATTCAGCAGGGGTATGTGTGACATGTACTCATGGGGAGTCTTGCTTCTTAACACTGTGTGGCTTATTGCAGGGTATGTCTTATCTGTGGGTAGGAACTCTTACCTCCACATGTGCACTCTATTGCAGTGGCACGGACGACACACAGCAGACATTTAGGTTGTGGATGGTGTGAGGTGTTACTATGGTTGTTGGACATCTGTCATGGGTGTGACTTACATATGTAAATCCGGGAGTGGTAACCTCTATGTGGGTAGCATATGTGTACTCTGTGGTGTTGTCAGTCACTGTGCATTGGTAATGTGTTTGAGTGCATTGTCACAGTGTTGTACATGTCACTGTGTCCTTCTCCATATCTGTAGCTGTCATGTGAGGTCCATACCATGGCATCCATTATGTGGTGTGGAGGGGTACACCGACCTACATGTCCATAGCTGACTCACCATGTCCGCTGACACATACCATGTGCAGGTATTCCAGGGATAGTGTGCCACTGTGAATATCATTGGGGCCACTATTGTACACATTTATGACCCTGTTCACCCCTGACACATGCAGTGGTGGGCAGCCAATCACATATCTGGTGGTTACTGGTGTAGGTGATCTGGAATGTGGTATGGTACTCCGGTTTTGACACTGGTGTTCACTCCATGCCTTTGTCACCAGGCACCAGTTGCAATACATCTGTACACATGTGCCTCACTCAGAATTTATATACATCTCTCTCTCTTTCTCTCTCTCTCTCTATATATATATATATATATATATGTATATAGATATATCTATATGTATATATATATATATATATATATATATATATATATATATATATGTCCGTATACATATACACATATATATATTGATGTACATATATTGCTATAGATGTGGAGGGGGGGACACAGAGGGGGTGTGAGTGACAGAGGGGGTGGGACAGGCTGTGTTGCAGGTCATCATATACAGTCATACCTGTAGGTAGTCAGATCAGTCTGTCTATGTATATGTATCTACATATATCTATATCTGTATGTGTGCATTACATAGATATGTTTGTACAATATTCTATCTACATCTGTCTATGTATTCCTACATCTCTCTCTATGTATGTATACATATATGCATATCATATATGTATATATATATATATATATATATATATATATATATATATATATATATATATATATATATGTATACACATACATATGTTGACATACATATGTATCCATATGTTAGACAGGTATATCAACATATTTGTCTACCATACTGTATACACACACTAACATACTGCTAAACATACATAACTGTGAAACCTACTTTGTACATGGCACTACAACCTACAATCAAACAACATTGATATGTGCACATAGATGCTCTCACATACAAATGTATGTACAGCCTTCACTGATAGTTGCTGTATGTCCCCTGCCCTTTACACATCTTCATATACATATGGATACAGACCAATGACACATATGGAGGGTTCACAGTATGTAGACCTTTATAGTATTACTTTACATTACCTGTGTTTGTCACAGCTGCTTGTGTTGCTGTCTGGTTCTCTGTCCTGCTGCTCCACTTCCCAGTTGTCAGCTTTCAGGTAGCTGTTGCTGAACAATTTGTTTCTGTCTGCTTAATTGCAGTTTTCGCTGTCTCTGTCTCTGTCTCTGTCTCTGTCTCTCTCTCTCTCTCTGTCTGTCTCTCACGTCCTTCTCAGGGTGCAATGAAAGTATTGCATGTGTGGACTGGGAGTACAGCATACTTTTGTAGGTATCTGCATATGCCCATGTGATGGCCTCTGCACCAATTGTTAGCCAGCATTTGCTAATTGCATGCAGCCAGTTGTGTACTGATTGCAGTTCTCACTGTGATTTCAGAACAGTACTATAAAAAGGTATGTGAGATAGGCGTAGCCCTTTCAGATTTTAAGGGCAGGGACCACGCTGTTATGCTGTGGACAATGTTCTGTGAGTGTAAAGGTTGGTATCTCTCTCCTATTTCCAGGTGTGTTGTAGATTAACATTCCTCCATTCATTTCTCCAGTTTCCTGTACTAACTGTGTATGTACACTGACACCTACAACTACTACTACTGTTAATGTGTGTGTGTGTGTGTGTGTGTGTGTGTGTGTGTGTGTGTGTGTGCTTTCCTTTCACTTTTGCTTGCACTTTGTTGCTAAGGCTTCAATAGTTGCCCTTTACAGTCACTACTTATATGCCTGCTAGGTGTCTTGACTGTAGTGTGCTGCTGTAGCTTTCCTATTTTCCATGTACATTCACACCTTGGAATGCTTGCTATATCTGCTAGGGTGTTACAGCATGCAGTGTGGTCTGGCCATGGTGTGGGCCTTGACATCTATTAGGGTATTTGAGTATGCTGCTGAGCAGGCCCCAGAGACTTTCAGGTTCATCTGTTATGTGCCTCATGGAATGGTACATATCAGTGGGGTACACCCATTAAAATGTCTGGTATGCTGCAGTTGTGATTGTGGGTTAGCATGAGCATATGTATTACTACACTTTTTCTGCCATGCAAGTGGTGAATACTTTCAGGACTCCATAGTTACCATTGCATGTGTTACACCTTTCTGCCTACTGTTTGTACATTTCACATGGGGTCTGTGGGGCATCCCTGTAAGTCATTCACTGTTGCTATGTCTAGGCTCTTAACTATTCAAATATGGTGGTGTCAGAACCGTCATGTGTACAGATATTTGCAGGTTGTCCACATTTCTGCCTCATATTTTGGTCAATATCTCATGCACACCTTTTTCTGGCAAGTCACTCTGGGCTCAAGTCAGAATATGGTGACAAACATTCAAGTTTCAGACTGCATACCCTTGCAAACATCCCACAAAGTGCAGACCCTGTTACTCTCTGAACTGTCTGCATTTGTTGTAACATTATTTGTAATGTGTCCCTGGTTTTGGGCCTTTGCTCCACATATTTTATTACTTGGTCCAGATGTGTTGCTGTAAGAGGTTGTGGGGTATGGGCAGTGCTTATCCTGCTGTGAGTATGTGTGTGTCTTGCAAGGTGCTATAGTGACATTATTACCTACTAGCTTCCAACTAGCATGGCTGTTTCTGTTCACACACTACTATTATGGAAATCCACTAGTTTTGATAGTAATTCTAAATGGCATGCTTTGTGTACTACACATCTATATTCCCTTTACATTCATTCCTACTATTACATGATATATTTATTTTAGCACAATGTTCTTGTATAAGAGTCATGGCTTAGTGGTAAGTCATGCAGACTACTGTTTCCAAGGTCCTGGGTTCGGGACTCACAGTGGGATTTTATTTTGCTTTTGAGCTGAGTACAGGACCTGTCAATCAAAGTGACTAAGGCACTTTTAAGCAGTTGTAACCGGGTTAGCGCTGGTTTGCGCGGAGCTCACGCATGCGCACTGGCGGTTAGCTCCGCGCACACAAGTACACACCCATTTACAACCGCTTAAATGTGCTTACTCTTGCGCACACCCGCGCTATTTTCTTTGAAAGAAAAGAAAATGGGGAGACAGGAAAGTGGTGAAAAAGGGGTCACAAAGAGGGTAAGACAGTAGGGAAACAAGCTTGGGATGTGCAGGAGGGATGTAGGTAAGGCCCATAGCTGCCCATTTCTTCATCAGCAACAGCTTTGCATATGTATGTAATTTGGTGTGACATTTGAAACCTTCCACCCCTGAGAGAGGTGTCAGGACAACAATAATACTTGTTGTACAGCCAATTGTAATTGATAGGTTCCATGTCCAGTAGGCATGTGTGCGGAATGGGCAGCTATGTATGGGGCGTAATTTTTTTGTGGGTACAGAGTGCCCTTTTTTTTTTTTTTTTCAGGTGAGAGTGGTATGTCAGGTGAAGGAAGTCGGTACAGCTGGGGAGGTAGGTTGGGTAGGTAAACAGACAAGACAAACAAGATGCATACAGGGGCGGTGTATGACACGTGTGGGGGGTTACACAATTGACGGGGACGGAGGTATGGATATCCAGAGCCCATGAGCCCACAGATGGCAACAGTGGAACTGATATCCCCACCCATAGGCAGTTGCCACTGTTTCTTCACTGCCCAGGACGGGGCTGTGCTGGGGGCTGTGTAGGCAGGGCAACAGGCATGCCCATTAGTTGCACCACCCGTGCCTCGAGCTGGCGTAGGGGCTCGAGAACAGAGTCCCGAATCTCCCTACGCACCACAGTCCGGACGCTACGGAGGGTGAGTGGTGGTCCTCCTCCGGCCACACTTGCAGAGGGGGGGCGAGCCCCATCCCCTGCAGCTTCCACCGCAGGTGGCACAGGGCCACCGGAGGAGGGTCCGGACTCGGCACTAGTGCCAGGTGCACTCGCCAGCTGAGGTGGGAGAGGTG
The DNA here is from genome assembly GCF_019279795.1 of Protopterus annectens. Taxonomy (NCBI): domain Eukaryota; kingdom Metazoa; phylum Chordata; order Ceratodontiformes; family Protopteridae; genus Protopterus; species Protopterus annectens. The sequence continues at coordinate 265,572,554 of NC_056735.1, read as the reverse complement.
GGTCCGCTGGAACCCGCCTTCCCTGTCGTACTATGTTTTGCATTATGTCATGACAGTTTGGGTTAGTGACATATAATACCATTCACAATTAGTTGTAACAGCATGCATTAGTATTCCCATTAACCAAACACCCAGATATTCACACAATTGAACAGCGTGCATAACACATGCATAATTTGAACAGAAATACACAGTCCAACAACATGTAGGGTTAATTGATGGCAACAGGCCATCAGGTGTGGATGTATGAACAGGGCAGATGCATCAACAGACATGCAAATATATATGACCCAACAGGACAAACGTCCAGGGGTGTTAATTGTGATTGCACATACCATTTTCACGTGGAATGGGTTATATGTGGTTATAGGGTGGGGTGAAGAAAGTAATATTAACACCTTGAATAACAATACATATGCTGTACATTTCTAATAGCTACAGTTATATACACACTACTGTTCTAACTACAGTTTCCTATATGATAACTATTTCAACTTGGTGATAGGACTGTTAATGCAACATCAATATACATTTTATGGTTCTTCATACACATTCATATCTAGCTTTGTTTAGCTACATCAGGGCTACATTTGCTTTATATAGCTGTAGACAAGTGTGGATGTTTGGTATATCAGACAAACATCCTATCTGCATATTGCAGACTGAGAGCAACATATCCTGATTTTGGGATACACATTCCAGATGCAGAAACACTTTGAACAAATTTTGCTGTTTGGTTTTGAATCTCACATGCATTTCATTCTGTCTTGACTGCAGTATACTTTATTCAGGGGTTATTACTACTGTATTGCTGGATTCATGGCACTTTCTCACACTCTCTCACTTGCTTTCATTTTACTATTCAGGATGGTACTTCTAGGCTTTATTGACATGTTTTAACAGTAGTTATTACAATCCTTTCCAGCAGTCTCACTTCTGTCATGTTTCAGTATTTCCACAGGGATATATTTCACACATGTGATTTCATCATCTTCTGCAGCTATACTTTTCAGCCTGCTGCAGGTTGTGCACTATTTTCTTACAGGCAGGGCATTTTTATTTCAGAATATATGTCGGACAGTTTCATGTTTAGGTTAAACTTACAGGCTGAAAACTCTTGTAATCAAGCAATATTTGCATACACTTTCACACTGTTACTTGCAGATTTTATTCCTTACTGACTACACTGCACTCTTTTGCTGACTGTCATACTTTTATATTTCTTTACAGTTACTGGTAGTGGATTACTGACCTGCCTGGTGGCGCAACAGCACCAGCCTATCGCCATAGGCTCTGCGGTTCGCAGAACGGACACCTGCAGCTGTAATATAAATGAAGTAATATTGGAATACACATCTCCATAATATCAGCTAGTTTAATTTTTACATACATAATTAAATGTTACTTACTCAGTAGTGGGGCGTTGGGTGTTTGCCGGGCCTCCTGGATCCAAAGGTTCAGTTGGTCCTGCTTGCGTCTCTTCAGGTCCGCATGGTGGTGACGGACCTGCTCACCAGTCCTTGGAATCCCTGTGGCACTGGTGAGATCATGAGCCAACCGGTCCCATGCCTCAGCCCTGTATGCTCCCCAGAGGACCTGGCCCTGCATGAGTTGGGCCTCATGATTATGGACTAGGAGCCAGACCATGTACCTGGACTCCTCAACACCCCACCTCTGTGCTCGACTACCCTCTCCTACTCCTGTCATTCTGCCTGCAGGTCACTTCTACAATCATTTATGCTGTGTATTCCCGCCTATGGGGCTTATATAGTCCATTTTTCCCGCACATATCTGTGATTGGCCATTTTGGAATTGTATCAACTTCAGTAAACCTGCATTGTCATGCTCTAGTTTGTATTCATTCCTATATATTAGCTATTATTACATTTACAGGTACTGCTGTCATGGCTTAGTGGTTCTGTACCTTGACTATGGTGTATAGTATTCTGGGTTCGAACCTGGCCACTGCTTTTTATTTTTCATGACTGTCTAGACATGCTGAGGGGTGTGTCTGTGTAAAGGCAGTTTTGATACGGCTTGCTCAACGTTGCCCGTCGGTTAGCTTGTTTGCGCAGTGCACAGCTCCGCGCAAACGGGGTACGCTGCTTTAAGCCTCATTTGGCCATAGGCACGCATATTACACTTAGCTCAGTTAGGGGCACATAGATTTAGCATGTTAAACCACTGCTCAGCTATGGGCACTCATTTTGCACCAGTTAAACCACTGCTCATCTACGGGCACATGTACTCACTCTGTTAAACTGTAGTTCAGCTATGGGCATATCTGGCATTTTTTCTTCTTTTGTTACCTCACATGTCTTCAATATAAATGGGCTATTTCATTACATTTTACATAACTTGTGGTTTTATGTGTACATATTTGTCAGGGACTTGTTTCCTGCTTATTTAGAAAAAAAAAAAAATGGTGTTGTGGGGGCTCGAACCATGAATGCCTGCTCTGCAGCCAACATCTCTACCGCTACGCTATTGCTTCCTGGCTTATTTTGCATATTTAGTTCTTATATGCTTTCCCACTGACTGCTAACTGTAGCTGCGCTACGGCACGCCAGCAAAACGAGCACTCACGGTTAAACATCTTTACAATTTAAAAAAATATATAACATGTTCATTTATATATATTTTATGTTCATAGTCTGTGGGGGCATGTGTTGTGTTGTGTTTATTCACATTTCCGTGGACTCTGTTGTGGGTGTTTACATTGGGCACTTTTACACTTCTGGGGGCGTGTCCGCTTGCAGGGCTCATCCTACGGACACGCCCCCTACTGTCTTACACGGACCGTGTTAGACTTAGGTGTGATTCAGCATGCTCTCATGAATATGCAAAGCATGCTGACATCACTCCGTTTAACTGCAGCCTCCGTGTAAGAGTTATAACTCTTACACGGAGGCTTCGTGAATCCTGGGGTTAGAGTATCATTAAGAAACTCAGTTTTTCTCTTAAACTGTATACAAGAAGAACATTAAGCAACGTAAGTAGTGTATTTTTTCTTCTTTATTAATATATAAACTGAGTTGTTGGGGAACTGTTGCACTCATATGAAGTCATGTTACTCTATAGTTAGTACTAATTATGAACCCATTTATAGACCAAATGCTAATTAAATGTATGGGAATCATAAGGCCAGGCATCTTTTTTTACTTTTCACCTTTTTTTGTGCTCAAATAAATAACTTATTTATTTCCTTACTATCTAGCATGAAGTAATTCAGAAGTACTTGTTTTCTCTAATTCTCTTGTTTTCTATTTAGCAATGTAATCTTACCCTAATTTTACCATGGCTGTGGCTTAGTTAACACAGACATCCAGCTATGGTGCCACTTGGCCTGGGGCATTTTTCCCCATCCAGAGAAAATGGAGCCCTGGCTGTTGGAAGCGGTCATAGCTGGGCTTTCTTCTCACTTCTGTCCCCAGTGAATTATAAAGCTTGACGGCTTTGTGAGGCTCTGGGATTCATTCTCTAGATCACAGTGAGTGACCAAGAAGAAAGCCCAGAAACTTTGACTTATGGAAGGTTATGGCAGGAGTTTGTAGCTGGCAATACAATGAAGACCTGTAGTGTGAATGGTCAAAAAAAGAATGGTCTGGTTTGTGGCAGGTAAGTTTTTTTAATCCCTGGGCAGGCAACCAGATGTTCATATATATCAACTGTCCTTAATGTTGACTCATACCTCATAATTTTATTTTAATAAATTACTGAGGATTACAGTTAGCCAATAATGTCAGATATTACAGTTTTATATTTTTTATTGTTCAAAAACTGAATGTTGTTGCAAAGTTAGTTTATTAACTTTTTAAGTGAAACAGAGTAATAGTTAAAATTGGTCTCTACATTGTGGGCCCTTGTCCCTTTTTTATTTTCGACTTTGTCTTTCTTGAGCAACGATGCTGGGAGTTACGCTTTCAAATGTCCCTGATTTTGTTTCATATTTATGGAATGTTTCTATTAAAATCTGTGGTTTTCTGATAAAATGTTCAGGGTTGCAGTCACCAAAAAATGACAGGCATTTAGAGTTTCAGACAAATTTGTATTTTTTTAGTAAACTGTTGAGGGCTGCTGTCACCAAATAAGGATAGGCATTTGAGTTTCAGACCTTGTATCCTTCAGAAAATACATGCTAATGCAATGCCTGTTACTCTAGCAACTTTCTACATATATAAGAACAATATTTAAAATGTGTCCCTAATTTCGGTCCTTTGATACTTGCTTTAAGTGGATTACAATTATTGAATGCATTGTTGTAAGTCCCTTATTTTTTTTATAAGAGTTTAACATCCAAGATATATGCAAACAAACTAGCTACAATTGCTGGTTGTATCTGCAGAGTAGATGACTAACTGCTCTTGTATGCTCATAATTCTAGTGTTACAAGATCATTGTGATTTGGGTGAAGCAGCTTGGAATACTTTAATATATGGCTACTGTTTGTGTGAAACATAATTGAAATGAAATTACATGGCTAACATTTTTTCTTACAATCAGATATCTAAAGTATATACAAAAGTGGCTATAACTGCTGGCTGAGGGTGAGGGCTGCCTGTAGATGAAAGTAACCAACTCTGTTGTTGTTGATCAGTTTAAACAGTCACTAAACTGGCTCTGCAAGACTAGTATACATTTAAGTAAAGTAGGAAGGATTGCTTTATTGTGCCGATTGTGTATTTGTGTGATACAAACTTTGAATTACTGTGACCGTTACTATTGTGTTTTTGCCACGATCACACATCTGACGTGTACACAGTCATTAAAGTTGGCTTTAATTGATGGGTATGGAGGCTGTCTGCGGATAAATGGGAGTTATCCCTGCTGTTGTGTGATCACTGTTACAGGTGCTGATCTGACAAGGCATACATAGTGTCATACAATGTATTGTATTTGCTGAAATTACATTGCTATAAAGTGTGTGTGTGTGTGTGTGTGTGTGTGTGTGTGTGTGTGTGTGTGTGTGTGTGTGTGTGTGTGTGTGTGTGTGTGTGTACAGGTGTTGTGTGGGAAATTGCAATGTTTTTAAGAATAAGTTGACCATTATATTTTATACAGTCCATCACAAACATCAGCATCTCACACAATAAGTGAATATCTTTGGTAGTTTGTCAGAAACAAGATGTGTATAAAAGCAATTGCTCATTGGCACTGTAGTGTAGTGAGTTACATTGATATTTCACATCACTTGGCTGTTGCTGAGATCTTGTTTTCTGCTTATTCATCGTGGTGCCTCTATGCCCTCACTATCACTTTTTGGTTTTATCCATGTGCTCTGTTTTCCTCCAATACCTCAAAGATATGCTGTAGGTGAATTGATTGTCCTGCAGTTTGACTGAAAATAAACATGTAGCAAATGTGCTTGTGCAGCTTGTGACAAACCTGGTTTGGCAGCAGCAGTGTCAGCGTTTGTGTGTGTGTGTGTGTGTGTGTGTGTGTGTGTGTGTGTGTGTGTGTGTGTGTGTGTGTGTGTGTGTTGGTGTGCGGGTGTGTGTGTGTGTGTGTGTGTGTGTGTGTGTGTGTGTGTGTGTGTGTGTGTGTGTGTGTGTGTGTCTGTGTGCGTGTGTGCATGTGAGTGTGTGAGCATGTGTGTGTGTGTGTGTGTGTGTGTGTGTGTGTGTGTGTGTGTGTGTGTGTGTGTGTGTGTGTGTGTGTGTGTGTGTGTGTTTAAAAAATACCACTCATTTTTATTTGTGGACACAGATGATAGACAATATCATCAGACACATACAGAACTCTTCTGAGTAGCATTTAAAATAAAAGAATACTTAACAAGTTGTTATCTTTCAAAAAATAAGATAAAATGCATCACAGAACATCTAGACCCTTAGAGGTTTTTGAAGCCCTGGCAGGTCCCACACCCCAGATTTTGACACATGCTTAGTAGTGGCCTCTGCCCTGAACTGCACCTATTCTAAAACTGGCCCAGCTGAGAGGTATGCACAGAAGGTTGCTGTACCTTGTGTGAGGGCCATGGACAGTGTGGTTATTTAACTTTCCTTCCAAACCTCAGAGGTTAATATAGCTTCTGTAGGGGCAGTGTGCTAACAGGAACATGTTAGAATACAATACTCTGACTGTTATTTTTTCAGTGTCTTCACAATCAAACATTACACATGTATACTAATGGCTGTCTTTTGGGGTAGGGATAAGGAAGCATGATGTTTATATACATCTGACAATGATAGGTTGAAATATGTTATTGTGTTCTATTTGATATTTTAGTTTCATCACAGCCTGATACCAGAGGGCTACACAGAAGGCAGATGTCTTTTGGGGATGTGAGTATGAAGGCATTCAGTATATATGTAGGACAGCAGCCACTTGAAATACATGACTGTGGCCATTTGTGCCTTCACTTTCATCCTAATATAACAAAGACCAACAGGACACACAGAAGGTAATTATCCCTTTGGGGGGAGGTAGGGAGGAAGAGATTGTTCCTTGATATGATTTAGGCATCCTCACAAATATTTATCTTCTCAGTTTATTATGAACTTGTCAGCACTGAGCATTAAGTCTTGGAAACAACTTATTTCTTCCTTGCAAGATAAACTAAGACCAGATTTCTTTCATTAAGCTCTTTGTTCAGACTAATAATTTGATCAAAAGATTGGAAAATTCTCTAAAATGCACCTTAGTGCTTATAAAACCCCATGGCTTTTAGGGGCTTAGCAGCCAGCAGTCCCCCAGCTCATTCAGTTATTTCCCACACAGTTATTACAGTGCAGACTTTTCCAGTTAAGGTATGTTGAAAGGATGCAAAAAAAATAAATAAATAAGATGAAAGAGTAATACTGTAATTCTTTCCGTGGTTAGGTGGATAGCCAACTGGCTCATTGACAGAACACATGTTGTCAAGATCGGTGAATCAAATCCACTTCCAATAAGAAACTTGTTACTAGAGGTCTCCCACAGTGTTCAGTGTTGGGACACCTCCTGTTTGGAGGTCTGAAGTGAAGACCAGTATTGGAGGCCTTTGACTCACCAAGTGTGCTAATGAATATAAGCTGGGTGAAATCACTGAGTCCCCAAACGATGTTGACATCCTACAAACAGGCCTAAAAATGACAAGCAACTGGTGCCAAAACCATGATCTGTGACTAAATGCTAAAAAATGCATAATCATCTTTGGTAAATCAGATATCCCTGCAAATTATCATATTGATAACACACCCCTAAAAGTAGACCCAGTAGTGAAGGACCTAGGAACACAGATAAATAGTAACCTAAACTTTGACCACCAGATAGCTACAGTAGTGAGGAAATCTTTCTGTGTGGCTCAACTTATAAGTAAAGGTATGGCATCAAGATCAAAGGAAGTCATAATGCCATTGTACTCGGCCATCATCAGGCCCATAATCAAGTACAATGATCTCTTCTGCATTTACCTAACCAGGCACTTACACCAACTGGAATGGCCCCAGAGGTTTCTCACTAAAATAAATACAAAACATAAGACACATGCCTTATGCAGACCAACTAAAGGCCCTCATCTCTTTACTCAGTTTCATATCATTTATTGAGCGGGGACCCACACCTGACCTATAAGGCATTCTATGATCCGGCCCTGATGAAAATGTTTCATATTTTCAAATTAAATTATACAAGGGTTACATGTTCCATGAACCTGAATCTTTTTGTGACTCTAACAGAACTTGCTGGAGAGACATATTTGTATCCAAAAGGCTACCTCGTCTATGGAATAGACTTCCCATATTCATAAAACAAAGTCCATCCCTCACTGTCTTCAAAAGAAATTTGGATAAATGGATGGGGAACCATAAATTCATTCCTGGGGTACTGCCCATGTCCCTTATGAACAGAGGCAGTCTGTAAAATATCTCAGGGCTCCAACTTCCAAAGGCCCACTATCTTGATACCACCCCATCACCTATCTGGGAAATTAAGATATAATATTGCCATATCCTGGGTATTATTGGCTGGGCTTATAAAGGCTCTTGTGCCATTAGCCTAGTAAGTAATCACCTATGAACCTATAGTCATGCTTTTTGTTTCAGGTCATCACTGAATAAAAAAAAAACTCACCACGGAGCATCTAGAAATGCATGGCTTAATGCAATTATTTCCTTCACAGTTATTACAGTGCAGTCTTAGCTTGTTAGTCTGTGTTGAAAGGATTCAAGAAAATGCTGAAGAGTATGACAAAATGTGAGGCAAGGAAGAAAAAAGTATTCTGGATGGTGTGTGGAGGCTAGGATTGGGGAACGAGTAGCACCAGGGGATGTGTGCAGGTGGGGAGCATTGGGGAATGAAGGGTACACCATGGAGCCTACAGCTGAGAGTATCATTTGACCTAAGGCTGACCCTGAACCACCACACACACACACACACACACACACACACACACACACACACACACACACACACACACACGCATGCACGCACACACGTGCGCACACACACACACACACACACACACTAAACTAATGCTGGAGAACATGAATTTAAGGGAAATAATAAATCGCCCTTATCTCTTCAACATTTTTCAATTTACATTTTTACTAATGGAACAAAGTCCCCTCTCATATAACATATATCACATACCTAAAACATTTCAAAAAGGATCTAAAACACTACCTACTAAACACATGGTTCTGCCCCTGTCATGACCCTAACTAACCCCCTCATCCCCTTCCTCCACTTAAGTAAATTTAATTTTCAACTCCTACGACTCTTTTTCTCTTTCATCCTGTTGTCATATCCCACTTCCAGTGCTGCAACAATCTATGTCAATAAGCATGTTTTAATTTCTACTTTAGCAGCCACACTTTAAATATCTTTTTATATTAATACTTAATTGCCTTGTTAAAACCACTGTGTACATATTTTATCTACCTCACATATTTTTGCTTATGTTATCAAGTCTTTTAATATTGTATTGTTTTTTTGTAATCTTATTTTTTTTTAGCTTGCATTACTATGGAGCTTTTCTCCTCAGGTCTCCACTGAAAATGGGCTTCTGGCTCAGTTGGACTAACCTGGTTAGCAACGTCAAAAAAATAAATAATAACAAGTGTTACAAGCACTGTGATCAAGAAGGGTATGGGATTTTTTTCCTATGTGCTCCTTCCAGTAACAATGCCAATAAATGATGTACCTTCCTCATAAAATCATAAAAGAGTAGGAAAGAACCTTGAACGTGCTTAATTATGTATATGGCTCAATCCCATTTTTTGCATTGGAGTAGCTTGCCCCATGGTTTGAATTGTTTCTTACCTGAATTTCAATTTAGAGTGGCTCTAGAAGAGATACTCATATGCACATGATTGTTCTTAGTTATCCATATGCAGTTTATTAACTCTGTTTGTTATTTAGATGGTAATAGTATGTATGTGCTTTTAACTAGTTTCATGCCCGCAATTAACTTCAGCTTAAGATATTTTTAACAATAGCTGGGTATTGCAATGTTTTCAAACAAAATTTTATTACAAATGGCTTAACAAGCTATAACAAGGTTGTATATTTTGAATGATTAATCTGTCTGATTTTTTTTCAGTTCAGTTCAGTTTTTCATTTCAGTTTCAGTTCAGAGTAACGGTGAGTGTGGAAGAGAGGTGAAGAAGAGAGTACAGACAGGATGGACTGGGTGGAGAAGAGTGTCAGGAGTGATTTGTGACAGACGAGTACCAGTAAGAGTGAAAGGGAAGGTCTGCAAGAGGGCAGTGAGACCAGCTATGTTATATGGGTTGGAGACAGTGGCATTGACAAAAAGGCAGGAGTCAGAGCTTGATGTGGCAGAGGTGAAGATGTTAAGAGTTGCACTGGGTGTGACGAGGATAGACAGGATTAGGAATAAATATATTAGAGGGTCAGCCCAGGTTGGAAGGTTTGGAGACAAAGCCAGAGAGGCAAGATTACGTTGGTTTGGACATGTGCTGAGGAGGGATGCAGAGTATATTGGGAAAAAGATGCTAAGGATGAAGCTGCCAGGTAACAGGAAAAGAGGAAGGCCTAAGATAAGGTTTATGGATGTGGTGAGAGAGGACATGCAGGTGGTTGGTGTGACAGAGCAAGATGCGGAGGACAGGAAGAAATGGAAACAGCTGATCTGCTGTGGTGACCCCTAACGGGAGCAGCCGAAAGAAGAAGAAGATTCTGTCTGAATTTTTTTCAGGTTAAATATGTTTAGTTATGGTTATGTTTTTTTTTCTTTTAGTTTACAGAACTTAGATTAATGTCATTGTTAGCCTTTTGGGGTTACCCAGTGTAAAGTGACGTTATTAACACTACCTCCAGCAGAATAATTTTTCTGTACAAGACTCATTTACTAAAATTGGTGATTAATCTGGTTTGAATGGCTTCTGTAAAATGAATTAGCAGATGTCTCAAAGAAGCTCTGTCAGGTTACAAGGCATTGACAGAAACATAAAGAAGATAGTTGGCAGACGCCATTCATAAGGGATGCCAACACCAATCTGCTCACCAGTTCAGAGGACATCAAAGGAAGATGGAATGAATATTTCTAGAAACTTCTGAATGAAGAAAACCCCACAGAAGCTGGACTGCTACACACACAGTCTACAATAAAAGAAGTAGAAGAAAAAGTATGAATTGCACTAAGGAAAATAATGTTGAAAAAAAGTCAGGGAAAGCAGCAGTGTTAGATGAAGTCACTGCAGACATGATCGAGATGTTGGTGGCTTTAGAGGTGAAATGGCACCTGAAGGTACTCATCACAGTGTGGAGAGTGAGAGAGAGAGGTGAATCCCACTTGACTACAGAATAAGCATTTTAGTGCCACTGTACAAGAATAAAGGTGATAAAAGGGGGTATTCGCAACTGTAAGCTGTCCAGAGGTATTAAACTCCTGTAATACTGGATGAAACTGCTGGTGATTATGACTGATAGGTGAATATACAAAGTGGTAGAAAATAGGATGTGAGAAGAGCAGTTCAGATTTAGAATAAGATGCAGCACAACTAACCTAAAATCTGAAGTGAGATAGCTAGTGTAGAAGAAGCTGGAGAGGAGGAAAGTGTCCAACTGGGCATTCCTAGACTTGTGAAAAGTATGTGACAAGGTCTCAAGGAAGCTGATTTGGCAGTCCTGCAATGGTTCAAAGTCCCAGAAACATTAGTAAAATGAGTGCATGCTATGTACAAGGACCTGATGACAAAAGAATAAACAGTGTTTAGTTCACAGGTGGTTCCCAGTGGGAGTGGGTGTGCATCAGGTCTCTGCTCTAAGTCCACTACTGTTCATATTGGCTATGGACTACATCAGCAAATGGGTCAGAGGGGATAGATCAACAAAGCTTTTGAATGCAGATGATGTTACACAACAGGCAGACTCTAAACAGTCACTTCTACAAACCTGCTGTATGTAGATGATGTGACAGTACAGGCAGACCCTGAACAGGAACTTCAGGAAATGATAGAGAACCGGAATACAAAACTGAAGAGTCACAGAATGAAAGTGAATTCACACAAGACAAGACAGCCATCATGGCAGCAAATGAGGTAAATAAAAATAAGTTTAAAAGTGAAATAGAAGGGAAAATAATGGAAAAGGTTAACAGCTTCGAGATCTGGGAGGTGTGGTTGAGAAAAAGGAAGTCTGGATATCATTGGATAGTAAATTGTCACACAAACAGAACCAAGGAAGTTAGGGTGAGTAACTATTCCTCCTTGGAAAAATCTGCCACTAGCAGTGTACCCCCAGGTTCAGTCCATGAACCACTCCTGTTTGACATTTACTTCCCCTAGGTCAAAGATCATGCTAAGGGTTAGTGGCCGAATGAGACTGCAGATGACTGCAAACTTGGTACCATCATAAACCACCCAGAAGACACCAAGTCCTCCAAGAGGCCCTGTCCCAAACAAATAGCCGGTGTCAAAACTATGGACTAAAAATTAATGTTAAGAAGTGTATAATCCTGTCCTTCAGCAAGCATGAGTCCCCTTGTAACTATCATATACTGACAACACACCCCTGAAAATTGACCCTGTAGCTAAGGATCTGGGAACCTACATCAATAATAAACTGTCCTTTGATCACCACGTATCTACTGTTGTAAAGAAATCCTTTTTCATTACACAGCTTATATCCAAAGGTATTACAACCAGATCAATGGAAGTAATTGTTCCACTGTAACCAGCACTTTCAGGCCAGTCATTGAGTATAATGTCCCTTTCGATATGTACCTATCCAAACACTCATTACAACTAAAATGACAGCAATGCTTTTGTACTAAAAAATCAAGCTCATAAATCATACCAGCTATACAGACCATCTCAGAACCTTGTCACTCCTCTCAGTATCATACAGGCTACTGATAGGCAGCCTCTGCCTTGGGTATAGAGCTTCAACACATCTTATCCTGTCACACCTTTTACACACGCTTAATCCAATCGTATTGTAAAGACCCACTTAAGAGATCTCAAGCTCTGTTACAAAATAAATAGAACATATTGGAAGACATACATTTGTATCACATAGGATACCTCTCCTATAATACCATCTTCCAATCCACTTAAAGCAAAGTACTTTTCTTATTGTAATATGTAACCACAATTCACCCCTGTCCTTCATGGAAAGGTGAAACATGTAAATGTTCCAACGTATCATGTTCGGTGTCTCTGGGTTATTCATGCACAAGATGTAAGGGTTAATAATTACCATGGGAATGGAAGGCTAGGTCTCTCCCACTGATCAATGGCTTGTTAAGTACTTATCAATCAACGAACTTCCAGGGAATGTAAATGGACTAGTTTGCCCTATTAAGTATAAAAGAATTTTTATATATTTGAAAAAAATTGCATGTAGATTTAACTATTTTGCAGGAAGCTTGGTTAAATGATTCAGAGATATATTGTTAGGAAAAATAGGTTATAAGCTGATTATTTTTTGGCCCTATCCAGAGTGCAGAAGATGTGGGGTAGTAACCATAGCAAGAAAAGCCTCCCTCTTGAAGTGAAGTCTGGTAATCAAAGCAGGTTTACTGAGTGTAAGGGAAAGGTGGTCTCTCTCCTTAATTAATTTTCATATTCTTCCTGGTACTATCATATCTAACCTTCCCCACACGTTGAAAAGTTGGACAATATTTCAGGAAGGTATACAAATATGGGCATTGAACTATAACTCGATTACTTTCACAGAAGTCTATATCTTTTTTGTCAAAAACTGGAAAATTATTTAGTAAATACCTGCAAATTATATATATGGCTGAAATAAGTAAAGATTTTTGTTGTTAAACAGGAAAATGTATGCTTACTGTTCATCACGTCGTGGAGCAGCAGCTAGGTTGGATAAATGTATTTGTACCTGAGATAATTTCAGTCAAAGTAAGAACTTAACATACCAGTCAAAAACTGGTAAATTATTTAGTAAATACCTGCAAATGATATATATGGCTGAAATAAGAGTAAAGATTTTTGTTATTAAACAGGAAAATGTATGCTTACTGTTCATCACGTCGTGGAGCAGCATCTAGGTTGGATAAATGTATTTGTACCTGAGATCATTTCAGTCAAAACAAGAACTTAACAAACTTACCTAGAATGTTGTTAGACCATTCCCTCATGCTTTTGCAAATTGAGCTGAATAGGAAGGTATTTGATAAGTACAAGAAATGAATTAGTATTTTTGTAAAGGACAAAACTTTCAAAAGGCCTTAACAGATTTTGTTGAAACTGAATTTTTCATTTTTTCACACACGCACACACACACACACACACACACACACACGCGCGCGCGTGCGCGGGCACACGCGCACACTCACACAAGGTTGTTTCTGAAAAGCAAATAAGAATTTAATATTGCTTCTTTTAGAGATGGTATAGGAGAAAGTCGAGGGCATAAATTTTGCTCCAGCGACATATGATAGATACAAAAGACATTCTTAGACTATTTGATTACAAGATAGAACAAGCCAAATCAGCTTTACGCTTTCAAACTTCAGTGCCTCACCACAGAGTTTGAAATATTCTGTACCTTTAAATAAGCAAAAAAATGAAAGACCTAATAAAAAAAACAGTTAGGGAGGCTTCAATCAATAATGCCGTCTCCCTATCTAGCCTTAGTTAGTCTTGATACCAAAACAAACCTTTGTTAAGCTTAATTTGAAATTTCTATTCACTCTGTTAAAATTCCTAGGCTTTCCACAGGGATTTATACAGTTGTTAAATGCTCTACACAAGGGTCCTTAACAAATGTCATGGTAAGGATCTGACTGTCTCATCCTTTTTACATTAGAAAAGGGACGTTTCAGGAATGCGTACTATCCCCACTGATTTAAGCTTTATATATATGCAGCCTCTTGTCAAAGCCCTTAGAAATGCATGTTTAAGGTTTTACTAGGCTGAGCTCAAAAAGTTTCAAGAGTTATAATTTTACAAAACAAATGAAAAGGCAAAGAAATTTCTTAAAATCAACCATATATCAAGAGACCTCTAAGAGGAGCCTACAATATTATTTGTGAGTCCAAATCAGGACTTACAAACAAGTTCAGAAAATGACAACCTTTGCAGTTCTGATGGAACATTGGAATAAGTTAATCTTGCTTTCCATATATGTCACTAAATCTCAGCATTACAGAGCTTTTGGTTGTTAAAGTCTGCTTGAATTATTTTACATGCCATCTAAATTAGCAGACATGTTCCCAGAGGTTCACAACAGATGTTGGAGATGTCATAATCATACTTTGGGAAGACCGAAAACATATGTTTTAAAATTGTTTAAAGTTAACCAAGTTTAATACAGGGGTTCATACTTTGATAGAAGGGATATGGGCTGAGTCTATCCATTTAATTCTGGCTTTATCTTTATTCTCCTTAAGGCAGAATATGGCTCAAATCTCATTTATGTTGATGTTCTCTACCAGTTTTTAATTTCATAAAAACCCATCACAAAAAATGGAAGTCAGTAAACCAGTCAATGAGTGAGATGGTAATTGATCTAATCAAAGAGCTGCTTAGCCAGGTGTGTGTGTGTGTGTGTGTGTGTGTGTGTGTGTGTGTGTGTGTGTGTGTGTGTGTGTGTGTGTGTGTGTGTGTGTGTGTATATATATATATGTATGTATGTATGTAAAGAACTTCATTAAGTTAATAAAGTTAATAATGTGGTAGAATGTGATGGGCATTACCACTAGATAGAAGATTTTTTGGCAATAATTTCTAGGTGTGGCTAAGCTACTGGGTCTTCTGATTAAAACCCAGAAGTTTACATTATGCAAGAAGACCAAAAGTTACTACAGATAGTGGACAGATGGATAGATTTGTAAAAAATGTATCCAGGAGAAGAATGGCAGAAACAAAGTTTGAAATCCAGGAGGTGGATCCTATGGTTTGCTTTGAGATAGAGGGAAAGTAATGTTTATAATTTTGGATTTATGATTTGTACTAGATCTTGTGGGAGAGTATTCCAACATTTGGATACATATTAGGAATATGTTGATTAACCGTGTTTATTGTTTGGTCTATGAACTTGGGCAGGATATGTCTCCTTTGACCTCAAAGATCAAGAAGGGGAGTGCCATAGCATTACTGTCTTCAGTGCTAGACCTTTATTTGGGTGATGAAGTATACTTCCGTCTAGTTTAAGATGATTGATTTTTTTAACATTTGGGGGATTCCAACCAGTTTATTTGGTTGCATGCTTGGCAATGGTGTGAGTATATGGAAGGTGAGTTGCAAATTTTGCTATTGTATTATAGCATTGTTCCAGTTTTATTAAAAGGGAGAAGTTGGCATTTGTTAGAAGGGGACAGGCATAGGAAGATGGTGGCAATAGGTATGAGAGGACAGTGGCCTTTCATATTTGCAAGGTGAGGTAGAGAGATGCCTTATAGAGGAGATCTAGTTTTATATTGGTTTTTGGATAGTAGTTTGGATGTGTAGGACATATTTATAATTGTCATCCACAGTGACCCCAACCCCAACTGATTTAGTTTGTATGACATCCTCAAATCTAGTGCTTTGTACAGATGATATTGTAAATGTATTTTTGTGATCAGAGTATTGTTTTGGGATGAAAAGTATAATTTTTGTTTTGTTTTGTTTGGGTTCAGGAGAAGATTAGATCAGTTAAAAAAACACTTCAATGGAGGAGTAGGATTGTTGTGTAACAGTTTGTAGCAATTGCATGTTTGCAGCTGAGCAGATTAAAGTGATGTCATCTGCATACTACATCAGGGAGCCTTGCCCCTCTACAGTTTGAAGGTTGTTTATAAAAATATTGAAAAGGAGTGGACTTAGGACTGAGCCATTAGGGACACGAATGGTTATGGGTAGGTAGGATAATAGCATGTTTGTCATTTGACACACTGTGTCCTATGAGATAGTTTTTAAACCCTCTTAGGGTAGTGATGGAGAGATAGAGGGAAAGTAATATTTCTAGTAGTTTAATATGAGAGACTGTATCAAAGGCTTCTGATAGATCCAGGAATGTGTAAGAAACTAGTTTAATGTTAACATTTTCTTACTGAATGAAATAAAGCTTTTTTGTTGATAAAAATTAAATGAGTTTGTAATTATTACTACTATGAGCACATGAGATAAGAGTGGAAGACTTATGAAGTAAAATTGTATATCAGGATATAGATAACTCAAGAGACACTGGGGCTATGAATACACTAGGAATGGGATGAGTGAAGCAGACAAATTTAGATATACTCACAGTGCAATCTGTTCTGGTAGCTCTCTCAAGAAAATCTTGACCTGGTTTCTCTTAAGTAAAAGACTACTTACCAGCTCCTCCCACAATTCTCAAACAGTTAATGTCTTTGGCCTCACACAAAAAAATAGAAAGTTTGCTTTCTGCCCTGATCTATAGCTTTTAAAACTCCAAAAACAATCTTTAAAGTACAATAGCACTGCAGCAAAACAAGAGCAAAAGCAATAAAAACAGTGTAAACATACAAACTACAAAATCAGACGTATACAATGTGTTCTGTTCTAGCATCTCTCTAAAGAGAAACCTGGACTGTTTTCTCTTTTCTTAAAAAAGCTCCTCCCACATTTTTTTTCAAGCATTTAATCCATTTGGCTCTACAAAAAGAAATACAAAGTTTGTTTTCTGACCTAATCTAGAACTTTTAAAACTCCAAAAAAAAAAATGTTTAAATTACAAGAACAAAAATAAAACAATATAGATATGAAAAAATCAGATATTCTTACCCAGCAGTCTGTTCTGGAAGCTGTCTAAAAAAAGAAAGGGCTCAGCCAGATTATGTATGATGGCATAGCATGGATCAGGATGTAGAAACAGAACAGTAAAGATGATGGATAAATGTCAAACAAACAATACATGATCATATAACCTTGAGGTTGTTTTGAGAAGGTATTCTTGCATCGGGAATTTTATTTTTTTGTGACATTGCATAAAAAAGGCACTATGGGGGTGGCAAAAGCCTTGGCCAGTAACCTAAATCCCAGTGGTGACAGATGAAGGCCATCTCTGTCAAAGCATCGAGGTCTGTTGACCATATCATCCCAGGCTGACGGGTACTGGGTCCCTCTAGAATGACACCAGCAACTCAGCCAATTGTTGAAGTCAACCATTTTCTGTTTGTATTGTAGCATCATCCTTGGCAAAGGTAATACGCTACCTAAGTCTAGGGACATACCTGCCTGGGACACATAATCAGAAAGCTCTCTTCATGTCTCTCTTCATATAGTCCAATGAGGTACGTCTCAAGTTGTTAACACCAACATGAACTATGATGGAGTCATAACAGTATATATTGTTGAGCGACTTGAGTGCATGTGCAATGTGGTGGATCCTGGCACCTGTTAGACAGCTGACCATGACCTTCTCCTTATCCAACCTGGTGAGAGGGACATTTGTGTATCTCACAATAGAGTCATCTATGACTAAGATGTTTGGTTTAGTGTTATGCCTTATAGGCTTATCTGGTGAGACATTGGTGTGTGCAATGTTATGTGTATTATGTTATGCAGTGTGTGAAGCGTGCCTGGATTTGGGAGACCTCTGGTATTTAGGTAAGCTTCTGGTAAGGGCCTCCATGTATGTGGGTTTATGTGTTGTTGGTTTAATTGGTGCAGGAGGTGTGGTATGCACACTTACAACCTTCTTAGTGTCAGATGTACTGACTGGTGAGTGAGAGAACTTGGATTCTAGGTTTTTAATATAGGTGCATCTCTCACATATTGAATTAGTGTGGGGTAGAAGAAGTGGGTTGTCAGTGTACATGAGGCAATTGCTACATTGCCTCAGGATGCCCATGTTGATCAGGCTGGCTGGAGAAACTGTGAAAAATTGCCCATCCAAAGACATGCATTCCTTATTGCAAAGGGGACTTTTCTTTATACCGGTGACATCGTCGGGTTTGGGAGAAGCTGCAATGGACTTAAGACTTTTTGCTCATAAAGTTATGCTACAGTTAATGTTTACAGATACACTAACTGTGAGTATGTACAAGAAACCGAGCTTATTTTGTCCCAATTTGAATTCTGTGCTGTAGGTTTTCTGTAATGTATGTGGGAAAGATTTTGATCAAATCTTTAATAATTATGATTATAATTATATATCAGTAAAAAGTATTATAATCTGTCACATGATGAATACCAGTCATTACAAAAGTTACGTGCTGATAAAAGATTTTTGTATAAAACCTGCAGATAAGGGAGGGGCAGTGGTCATCATGGATATGGATTTTTATGAGCACTGCTAGAGTTATTATTGGATGTAGAGACTTATGAGGAAATGGCATTGTTAGGTATTCATGATGTTATTAGGAATATATATGATGTTCTAAATGACTGTTTGAGTAATAATTTTATAACTAATGAAGTGTATAAGTTCTGCTTTGTTGAGCATCCATTGATACCCAGTTTCCAAGCACTCCCAAAAATACACAAAGATCTGATAAACCCACCCTTAAGACCAATAGTATCGGGGCAAGGCTGGGTTACTGAAATTATGTCTATGTATGTGGAAAAGCATGTTCGACCGGTATTAAATATCTATAATATTGTCTTAAATGACACGAGACAGTTTCTCTCAGAGTTATATAGTGAGTGTTCCTATGTTAAGGACAATTATGACTATTTGTTTGTAACCCGTGATATTTCATCTCTATTTACGGTGATACCGAATGAAGTGGGGCTGGAATATTTGAGGATTTCTTTTAAACACACATCACTTATAGTCAATTTAAAATTGATGTGCTATGTTTATTCGTAGAGACTCTCGGAGAACAATGTATTTATGTTCTCCAAGAAGTATTTCAGACAGAAGGTAGGTGCAGCTATGGAGACCCCATGTGCGAACAGCTATGCTAATGCTGTGTTAGCACATTGGGAGTCCCTATATGTACTAGCGAACAATGAATATCTGCAATATGTTAAATTTTACTGTTGGTTTGTTGACAATGTCTTCATTTTGTGGAGAGGGGATGTATTTGTCCTAGAAAGATTTGTGAACTATTTACATGATGCTACTTCCTTCCTCAAATTTTCTCTGAGATACTCAGATCCACACATTGATTTATTGGATATAAGTTTATGCAAAGATGAGATTATGGGTATTCTGACTACTAGATTTAGGAAAGAATTCCACAGTAACCATATATTACATCAAGACAGTCTACATCCACCACATGTTTATAGAAATATAGTTCAGGGGCAATTGATGAGACTATCATGTTTAAAAAATGATGATTGTCATTTTCTCAGAGAAGTGGAAGTTATGAAGAGAGAATTGTTATAGTGGGGTTACAAACATAATGAAATACAGACACAAGTAGAGTATTTGATGAAGTTAAGAGATGCTTCAGCAGTACCTTATTTTTCTACATCTAATAAATATGGGGAACGACAAGTGTAGGGAGATATGAGGAAATCTCCCAGTGTCTGTTTGTCATATTCGGACAATATAGCCGAAATGTGTGATGTAATAAAGAGAAATTGGCACATTTTAACATCAGACCCAGAAGTAAATAGTATTATAGGTTTGTGTCCCCATTTTGTTTTTAGGAATGGGATTTCCTTAAAGAGGCTATTATGCTATGGGAAAAGGGAACATAGGGAGATGGGTAAGAAAGGTACCTTGCCATGTATTAGCTGCAATGTTTGTAGCTTGGTAAATACCAGTCATGTCTTTATTCTCCCTAGGACAGGTAGGAGCTATGAGTTTATGGTGAGGGCCACATGTAGATCTAGAAATTTTGTTTATCTAGAGCAGTGCTCCATGTGCCAGAAATTTTATGTCGGGAAAACAAATCGCACATTAATGGAAAGAATGAGAGAGCGTGCCAGAGATATAAGACACGTGAATACCACTTACTCTCTGGCTCAACATGTTGCACAGACATCTAGTAAACATACATCTAAGTTTCAGGTTACTGAGCAAATAAGAGATGCTGGTAGAATGGGTGACATTGTAAATGAAACTGAAGACAGGGAGTTGGCTTGGATACTTGATTTATAAGCAGATAAAGAAGATGGACTCAATGACAGGGTCTCTTTAAGACCTAAATTGAAGAGAAGGAGACCACAGCTGGTTATCAATGGGAAGTGAGCATGAGATATCTTTTAGTTACATTCATTGTGGGTCATGTTTAGTCTTTATTATTAAAAGAGTGTCATTATTCTGTTTGTAATATAGTCTGATGAAGTGGTTTTAGCCATGAAAGCACTTACTTTATGTTAAATAAGGATTTCTCTGCCTTTTATACTTGTTTTTATTTGATATTTATGTGTATTATGCAGTGTGTGAAGCGTGCTTGGATTTGGGAGATCTCTGGTGCTTAGGTAAGCTTCTGGTAAGGACCTCCATGTATGTGGGTTTATGTGTTGTTGGTTTACTTGGTGCAGGAGGTGTGGTGTGCATACTTACAACCTTCTTAGTGTCAGATGTACTGACTGGGGAGTGAGAGAACCTGGATTCTAGGTTTTTAATATAGGTGCATATCTCACATATTGAATTAGTGTGGGCTAGAAGAAGTGGGTTGTCAGTGTACATGAGGCAGTTGCTACATTGCCTCAGGATGCCTATGTTGACCAGGCTGGCTGGAGAAACTGTGAAAAATTGTCCATCCAAAGACATGCATCTGGAGTGTTTCTCCCTGGGCCTCCACTGAAAATAGGCTCTGTCCTAGTTGGACTTTCCTGGTCAACAAATGTTAACTAAATAAATAATTATGCTAGGTAAGTTGTTATGTGGTCAGAAAGTAGGGGAAGGACCAGGAAGGTCCAGGTAAAGTAGAGAACAGCAGAAGAGGTCACAAAAATATAAGGGCTAGTAGGTAAGATCTGTGTTAGTACTTCAAGAGCTATGCTGAGTGTATCACTTGTCAGTGAAGTACAGTCTTGAGACCTCACTGATGGATCACCAGCTAAGTACTAAGGGAAAATTTGCAAGCCAAGATGTTTGTATCTATAACTACCAGGTGTAACCACCTCTACACAGCAATGTGCAATGGTGCACTTCACTCAAATGTGGTGCTTAAGAAGCAGATGTAATAAAACAGCAACAACAAATTAACCAATAAGAAGCTCCAAACTGAGCCCTGTTCGAGTAACCTTTTAATCGGATAACTTCTAACTGCACGCTCCTGCCACAAGGATGCTGGGTAACCCTCACCAACAAAAGTAGCCTGGTTTTAGAGCTCATGTTTCCCAAACAGAACTAAATTCTGCAGATATGAATCTAGTCTATGCTACAGTAGTTAACATGCAAAAAGCAGCTCAGAAAAAGCAATTATACGGTAAAAATGCAGTACACAAGTGCAAAAATAATGAAAGAGTCTACTTAAGTTTTAAGTTTTTTTTCTTTTTGATCAGTAGATGCCTCCAATGGATCAGCAAAAATCAGTAGAGCAGTAGCTGTTCAACAAGCCCTGTGGAGATTTTATGAAACAAGCGCAGGCCTGCGCAAATGTGGGGCTTAAGTAGCAAATGTAATAAAGTAGCAACAACAAATTAACCAGTAAGAAGCTCCAAACTGAGCCCTGCTCCAGTAACCTTTTAATTGGATAAATTCTAACTGCACGCTCCTGCCACAAGGATGCAGGTGAACCCTCACCAACAAAACGTAGCCTGGTTAAGTGAAAATTTTGCTATCCTGTCCCTGTCACACATACTCCTAAGCATCCCTACCACCTGGTCAACACTTAGCATCTCAAAAGAGCAGGTCTTAAATGTCTTGTCCAAGGCCAAAAACACAGCCTCTGTGGGACTAGATAACATCCCAGCCTGTGTTCTACATGAGTTAAAACAGGAATTAGCAACACCACTGAGTACTCTTTTCAATCAAAGCCTAAGCACTGTCTTTGTCCCAAAGGAGTGGAAAACAGCTACCATCATCCCTTTGCACAAAGGAGGTGCATCCACTGAACCCAGGAACTATAGACTCATCAGCTTGACCAGCCATTTCTGCAAGACCATGGAGCGAATCATCATGGACCTTATCAATAATGATATAGGAAACTTCCAAATGCTTGACATCTCCCAGTTTGGCTTCATCAAAGGGAGATCATATCTACTAAACTTGGTGGACTTCTTTCAGACAGTCACCAAAGCCCTAGATGAAGATAAATATGTGCATTTGGCCTACCTGGACATGGCCAAGGCCTTCAACAGAATCCAGTACTCAAGCATCATTGATAAACTCACTTAGTTGAGTATCAAGCCATATATTATTAAGTGGGTTGCAAACTGACTCACTGATAGTACTTGTTCAGTTAAAATAGGGGATTACACCTCCTGTAGCAGACCTGTAACCAAGGGGGTCCCACGGGGATCAGTTCTAGGACCACTACTGTTCAGAATCTACTTTTCCAAGGTCCAGATAAAAACTAAAGGTCGGTGACTGACAAAGTTCGCCGATGACTGAAAACTGGGACCAGTCATTGAGTCCCCAGACAATGTCAACATCCTGCAAGAGGGACTTTCACACATAAATGATTGATGCCAAAATCATGGTCTTAAACTAAATGCAAAAAAATGCATTATCATCCCTTTCTGCAAAGGTGGCATTCCTGCAAACTACCACATAAATAGCAGCACCCTAAGCACTCAATCAGTGGTGAGAGATCTGGGCACACAGGTTGACAGCAACCTCACCTTTGCTCACCAAGTCTCCACAATAGTAAGGAAGGCATTTTAGATCACTCATCTCATAAGTAAGGGCATTGCCTCCAGAAAGAAAAAGAGGTTATAATCCCCCTGTACACTTTCCTCATCAGGCCAATAACGGAGTACAACACTCCCATTGGTATGTACGTTTCCAAGCACCTGCAGCAATTGGAGAGACCATAAAGACTCCTTACAAAGAAAATTCATGGCCTCCAGAACCTGCCAAATGTGGACAGACTAAAATCTCTGTCACTTTATTCTGTATCATACAGACTGCTCAGAGGTGACCTGTGCCTTGCATATAAGGCAATCTCAGACCCTGCCTTAATGGAAATGCTGCGCATTGTAAGTCCAATGTCACACAGGTCACTTGCTCTAAGGACCTAAACCTAGTATGCGACATCAATAAAACCTGCTGGAGGGATAGATTTATTTCCCAGAAATTGTCTTATCTTTGGAACAGACTTCCAATTCATGTGAAGCAGAGCCCCTTGTTGACCCTATTTAAGGGCAATTTGGACATTGGATGGCATCCAGAAATTCACCCCAGGGGTCCAACCTGTGTCCTTCTTGGACAGGGGCAACAGGTGCTGATTCTTGTGTCTGCTATATGGGCACTCTTGGATACATGGGTTAAACTTGGCTAAGCTTGTAAGGGCCCAAGGGCCATTAGCCTAGTAACCTCCTATGATCCTATGATACCTTCACACTCATCTGAATGGTTTGGAAAGACGGAGTCTAGTAGACTGTGTTGGTCTAGCTCATTTCTTGGAAAAATGCTTCTGGTCTACCCAGACCTTCTTTGTCAGAAAGTGACACTGAAACCTTGAACCTGTAAACTACTGTTTTACTGCTGATAAATATACATTAATGCATGTTTGAAGGTCTAAGTGTTCAAAAACATATGCTACTGAAGTATTTTCCACTACTAAAAATAGTTTATCCACGAAATTCTTAGCATAAAGAAGGTGTGCTTGTAATGACTTAAGTATCAGTTAGTAAAACCTAGATGGCACAAAGTAAGTGGAATTAGTATTCACTTCAAACCAGGTCTGGGCCTTCAGCCATCATTACTGTCAGTGTTGTTTTGCTGTTCTCCTGGACTTTGTGTTTCTTCTTAAAGGTGTTAAATCATTTAAGGTGGTTAGAGCTTTTATTCCAAAATAAAGCATTAAGAAACCATGATTTTGTTTGGAAAAGGATGTTATCCACTGTATTATAGATGATTCATCTGGCAGTAAATAATGTGTGGAAGGCTAACTTAGAAGTTTTCTTTATTCATGAACAGGTTAAAAATAAAGGACAATATGCTGACTTTTGCTTTAAATTTTAATCAAGGGTCTCAAATGGTTATTGTAATCTGAATAAATGAATATTGCCATAAAAATAATATGATCCTTTTTGTAGAACAGCATGATGCCATAGTATGTCATTCTTCACTTAAGTGTGCCCTCAGAGTTCACTGGTTGTCACATCACATTCTAAAACATTATATTCTTTCACTGAAACACTTCACTAAGACAATCTGATGTTCCCAAAGATGTGCTTTGCAGTCCAAATGCTTGAGCATTTGCTTATTTTTTTATCTTTAGATTCATGAAAACTGACATTAGCACACTGAAGCTGGTTCTTACTTCAGTGTTATGGTATGACATCATTAAATGATTACCGACTCACTGAAGTAACAGCAGCACTTCATCTATCCTACGTATGGTCATAGTCCTATGCTACATGAGTATATGTACAAAAGTCTTACCCGTAACAAATAATAGCTTATAATGTCATAATTTCACAGGCAAGGCATGTAGCATCGTATCTTGCTGTGATGAGGCAATATATATTTGGATTCTAAAATGCACTCTATAATACAACCCAAATAATTTCCCCAAGAAGTTCTGTTCAAAAGGTACAACAAATACTACCCTTTATTTCATAGCACTTCAGAAAGATAACTCCTCCTCTTCCACACTCACAACTTTATACACAACTTTATATGCCATGCTCCGTATCTACCTTACAACCCCTCTATTTTTCTTTCTTGCATTCATCACTTCATATCATACTAAACTCACTTACCTAAAGCCATTTTCTACTCATCCATCTAATTACAAATAATGACTATACGCAATCTTTCTCAATCTTTCCACCTCGCTATAATTTCTCCCATGTTCTACTCCTAAAAATCAAAATTGTATCTCACACCCTTCTCCCCAAAAAACTTAAGCAAAAATTCATCACTTATCACCACTTTCATCCACAACTTACCCCATTAGCAATAACTACTCTTCTAGCTGGTGACATTCATCCCAATCCTGACCCCTCCATCTCCTCTCCACCCAACCCACCCCTTCTCCCACCTCTCACCATCCTCCTCCCCTGCATACTCCACCCCTAAAAACTTAACCTTCTACTTTTTAAATGTACAAAGTCTACTCAATAAAACCATCAAACTCCACTCATGGGTAGCCCAATACTCTCCACATATCATAACCTTATCTGAAACTTGGATAAAGCCCCACATTTCTAACAATAAAGTCCTACCTCCTGGATATAATATTTATCTGGAAGATAGAATCTCAAAAAAGGAGGTGGAATTGCCATTCTATTTTCTGAACAACTCAACCTCACCCCTTATTTACTCCTCTCCCTAATTTCCACCCAGCTGAACTATTAATTCTTAACTGTCACATAAATGCCCATAAACAAAATTAGCTATAGCTTCCATTTACATCCCACCTGGTAATAACATCCACATCATCGAACATATACTGTCACGGATTTCACACAACATACCTTATGAAACTGTTATATTTGGTGATGTAAATATAGAGTGGAAAAAAAACTATTGACTGACTCCCCTAAACTCAGTATAAATCTTCATAGTTTTATTCAACTAATCACCTCACCCACTTGCATAAATAAAAATATTAATACCAGCTCTATCCTAGACTGGATCCTTGCCACAGATCCAAACTTCTACCATAAACCTTGTACTCTACCTGACTCCATAAGTGGCCACCTCCCCATGCAGTCCAACTGTCTAGGTCTCACTTATACAGAGACTGCCGCAAACTTTCCAGCTTTAATGTTGAAGCTTTTAACATTAGACTTTCATCCATTAACTGGTCCTGCCTCCATCACCTTCCCTCAGTGAAGCAGTACTAGAATTCAACCATATTTTCCTTGAAAGCCTTAACTCACTAGCACCCCTTAGGAAAATTAGAATAAAAGCTAACTATGCCCCCTGGCTTACAAAAGACACTCCCTTATGCATAAAAGATCAGTGTATGGAATACTTCACTAAAAACCAAATCCCCTTCACATCTCCAAAAATACAAAGAACTCAGAAACCTTACCAAAAGGCAAATCAACAAAGACAAGAAAAAAATATACAATAAGGCCCAAACCTATCACCACTCTAATCCAAAAAAATTCTGGAGCACCATCAACAAAATTCTTCACCCTGGAAATCCTTCAACCCCTAACCCCTACCAAAACAACACTCTGCAAGAAACTGTCACTCTTTTCAACTGTTACTTTATTGACTCTATCCACAAACTAACATGTACTGAACATAACAACAATCCTCCTACCACCTCTCATACTTTTACCAATCTAACCCCCATTTCTCTTGAACCAGTTCCCACGGCCTACATCCAATCACTTTTGCTTAAACTAAAACCGTGTTCACCCTCTACTGAGGACCTACCTCCCCTCTTTCTCAAGCTTGCCGCTGACTCTATAGCCTACCCTAGCTAAATATTAGTAAACAGATCAATCCAAGAATCTACTGTTCCTGACACCTGGAACTCATTCTACACCATTCCTGTACATAATGGAGGAAACTCCACTGACCCTTCCAATTTCAGATCCATAGCCATTCTCTCCCCACTCTCAGAAATCATCAAAAATGCATACATACATAGCTTCTCAAATTTCTAATCCAAGAAAACTTTTTGACCTGTACTCAACATGGGTTTTGGCCAAAGCACAGTACTGCCAGTGCCCTTCCATCTTTCACTCATACAGTCGCGAAGGCTAGAGACAACAACCAACTGGCATCCTGTCTAGTCCTTGACTTCTCAAAAGCCTTCGATACAGTATGTCACTCTAAACTATTTACAAAACTATCTGATCTCAACCTCACTACCTACCTTACCAACAGGTTTCAGTCTGTCAGATGACATACTTCTTGCTCCCCATTCCTACCTATCCAAACAGGTGTCCTTGAAGGTTTTATTCTAGGGTCCATTCTTTTATGACATTTTTGCTAACAACCTCCACTCATCCTGCTGCAACTCCTCTCTTATACAATATGCTGATGACGCTGATCTCCTCAGACATCACTCATCTGCATTCTCTTAACCAAAACTTATTCCTTGCTATTGAAAGATGGCTTACAGAAAAACAGCTCATCTTAACCCCCCCCAAAAAAGATTCCTTATTTTCCTCCCTAAATCACTCTCCCATCACAAAACCTCCTTCATCATCTCATCACTCGACAACACCATCATCAAAGTAGAATCTCACACTAAGCTCCTTGGTACCATAATTGATGAGCAACTAAAATTCGACCTTCATATTCGATGGTGTATTAAAAAGACACACCTAAAATTGGGTCTACTTTATAGGAACAAAAAATTCCTTTCATCTGACTCCAAACTTCTCACTTGCTCAGGCATTCCTTCTTTCCTGACTTCTCTATGCCACTTCAATACTTACAAACTTACAAACCAATTTATTTACCAGGCTAGAACAAACGTATAATAAAATATCTAGACTTGCCTCCAACCAACTCTACAACTCTCACCACTGCATTGCTCTAAAGAAACTTCAACAGCTTGAATTCCCCAAACAACTGCTTCTATCACAGTTGCACAACACACACTCCATACTTAACAAACCTACTGCCTGCCGTTCCTTCTTCTGTCTAGTATCCTTATATAACCCTAACCACTCGCTCCGCAGCTCCGGCCAACATCTCCTCAATATTTACAAACCCAACAAAAATATTGGCAAACTCTTATACAAATTCCCAGTGTCCAAAGCCTGGAACAAACTCCCACCTAAGATAAGATACATCAAACACATTAATAGTTTTAAAAAAGAGCTAAAACACTTCCTATACAACTTATGCTCCTGCCCCTGAAAGATCCTACATAAATCTCCCCCCACCTTTTCTCTTCCTTCGTTTAATTTACTGCTCAAACTACTCCAGTTTAACTGATGACAGAATCAAACTCTAGGTAATCTGTAGTTTATTTTTGACTGCAGTTCATACAGATAGCTTTACTTTCATACATAACTCGTATTCTTCATCTGTATTTATGTTTTGTTTCAATGTAATTTTCACTTGTATATAACTTTTTGCTATTGACTATTCAAGGTTTTTATCTTCCTTTTATTAATTTAATTTCTGTTCTGTTCTGCTTTATAGGACCACCCATTTCTTATTTTGTTGTTAAACCCAAATGTACGCTTCTGAATTATTTGTATTGTATTGGACCTTTTCTCCTCAGGTCTTCACTGAAAATGGGCTCCTAGCTCAGCTGGACTAACCCGGTTAACAAATGTCAAATAAATAAATAAATAAATAAAGAGTAATACATCCGAGGCTC
Organism: Protopterus annectens; assembly: GCF_019279795.1. Classification (NCBI taxonomy): domain Eukaryota; kingdom Metazoa; phylum Chordata; order Ceratodontiformes; family Protopteridae; genus Protopterus; species Protopterus annectens. The sequence continues at coordinate 265,543,873 of NC_056735.1, read as the reverse complement.
TATAGACCTGAGCCATAACTCTTTGTAGGACAATTTCCACTATACAGAGCTGTTTCGTAATACATTTAATTCATTTAAAAATTATATTCATGGCTAGTTTTCCTAAGAAGGAGTACCATTACAAAAATGTCACCGAAGCTAGCTGGATACAATAGAGCCCTTCACTTTTTTTTTTTTTTTTTGCAGCCAGTATTAACTGTTTCTGTATTTAAACTCTTTAATATGTGAAAGGAAACGCTTATTCAATTCAGGACCCTAAACAACAGTATTCTATACCACCCAACATTATAGCCATGCCAAATACTTCCAGGATTGGGATTAACTTGAAACGACATTTGTCATAAAGTCCACTGCACTTACTGTGCTGACATCATATACAACGACTGCACCAAATGCATTCATTCATGTTAACATGATTTTATGCATCATTTTAAGTACTAACCTAAGAAGGTCTTACCCTGGCCAGGTCAGCTTGCCTAACTGCCATCTCCTTTGGTTCTATGATGACTAATGCTGTTATTTTTATACCTGCACTTCTAGGTTAGCATGCATTGCTTCATTTCTGGACATTACCTATATCACAGTATTGCTATGTCAAAACAGCTTTAGTGGTATCTCAATATGTTTGTTTTTGTTTGTTACTACAACTAGGTCATAGCTGGAAAAAGAACAGTTGTGATCCAGTCGACCTGCTTGTATGAGATAAATCAAAATGTAAAAAAAAAAAAATAAATTGTTGGACCAAGGGATGTGTGACACAACCAAATGAAGTAAAGTTAAGGATATGCAATATAAGCTCAAGAACAGTCTTTTACCTGTAAAGTTGTTTGTTTTTAAAATAATGTGTTAATCAGAAAGGTAGAATCATCAATATGGGATTTTTAGACCTCTTGTACTGTTCTTTGTGGGCTGCATTGTACTTTCTTTTATATTTGATATCAGACTGTTGTTGAATTAGGTACCTGTCCCTGTGAGCAGAGGTTGCATGTTTCCTGCCATTGTGGCTACCTGTGGTACAGGCCTATCCACTGACTCAATTACTTCAAACCCATTACTTTAGCCAATCAAGAGTATGAGCAAAGCCCAGCTTTGTATGTGATGAGGTGAACAGAAATCGATTATAGTAAGTTAGAATGTGAAATGGCAACACTGTGACAATGTTAAATGTGGAATAGTGGGTCTGGGGAATAAAGGGAATGTTTATTAAGTTGCTGTACAGGAAACTCAAGTCACTCCACTCTTAAGAAGTGAAAAGATTTTTTTTTTAGGGTATTTGATTTGTTGTTGTTGTTGTTGTTGTTGTTGGATATGGGGATGGACCAATATTAAATGTTGGGGGCACAAGATTTATGTTTTAATATTCTCCTGCAGCGTGCTGGATCCCCACACACAAAATATCACAAAGCCTCTGGCATTCATGTATAGATAAAGTATCACCAAGTAAAATCCATAAATGAATGTACACATATAGTCCACTTGGTTTGAAATCTGGCAAGTGTTCATTAATGAGAAATCTACAAATTAAAATAGCTGCAGGGAGACATACACACTTTGGGTGTTTTAAATCTTTAGAAATAATGCTAAGGTCATCAAATCAAGTTTAACCTTTGGTGGTGAGTTCAATTATGTCATTCTTTTTCCTGAGATTAGTAACCTTGGAGTTAATTATTAACTGGAAAACCCTTGTATGGGATAGGGTGGCTGTGCTCCCCACACACATTTTTAATGCTTTTTTTTTCTAATTTCAGCAGCTTGTGCTTTTTTTTTATCAAAGTCTGTTTCAGTCATTTATCTGATTTTGGATGCAGATCCTTAAGGAGAATTATAACTGAGAGGAAAAGGTAATAGAGTGAGATGAGGCCAAGACAAAGTTAAGACAGCAAGGTAAAGCCTGCCTTCCCTACCAGGGATTGATATCAGAGTATAGGCAAAGAGAATGGGGTAAGGGAATCCTTTGTGAAATACCTCCTCTAGTAGTTTTTAGTTGAATATAAAACAGAAGCTGCTGTTAAAAAACAGACAACTAGTAGGACATGTGATAGTGTGAGGTATTGCCAGCTATACCAGGAGAAGTAGGGCAATGGATGTGTAACATATGCCAGCACAGCTAGCTGTAATTTAGTAAATAATTTTATGTTATTTGAATATCAAACTGATTTGTACAGATGTTTGTGTTGACAAATGTATTTGTAAATATGTTTGGTTTAAAAATGTATCAACAGTGTGCCCTGCTGGGCAGAACAGAAATGTACATGCATTATTGTAACTTGTATGTATTGTAACAGAGGATATGGGAAGAGAAGAGTTTAATCTCAATCCACCTGACTTTGAGAAATAGCAAGAAAATTTAATTACTGGACTTTGGCCATAAAGATGTTATCCCACAGTTTTGAATGAAGCCAGAGACACAATGTCTGTAAGAAGCATGGTTTGTTAGTCACTGTAAGAGGAGTAGAGGTTTGTAATTGTTTTATGACTTCCAGAAGCTGCACCAGATCTGAGAGCAAAGCTCTTGTGTGTATATTACTGACATGTAGGTGCTATATCCTGGCAGTTTCTAGCAATGGGGGGGGGTTGCATGGGAACCAGAAGTCAGATGACTAGATGTATGTGATGTCATTCTGTACAGAAATAATGTTTTAATATTGTCGGTTTCTTGGAACCTGACATAGAAGGATCCCTCCCCCTACTTCATCTTGTCTTGTTCTAGTAAGTGACCAGGGATAGTAATTCTCTAAATCAGTTAGGAAAATATAGTGATACTAGTTAACTACTGGCTTTATGTAACTGTGAGAATCTTTCCAGCTGTGTTATTTTTAATATTTCCTGTGACTGAAACTCTGTTGTTTACTGTAAATAGATATTTCATATTTTTATTTTCTTTTATTATTTATTATTAAATATATTTTAACTTTTCATTGTGGCTTGTCCTTTAGAGAATAGTTTACCTTTGAGATTACTTATATCTCTTGGTGACATTGTGGCCATTCCTGAAGCCTGATATGTACCTGTTGTCATCCTACTTAACCCCTCCCTCTCCACATACCCACTTCACCGCTAAGTCTAATCTATAAGACCTTTTTTCCCTTTCTATAACTTACTTTATCCAGCTGCTCTTCTTTCTGTACCCTCCCTCTAGTTCACTACATCCCTCCTCTACTATTATCTTCTTTTGCACCACTCCCTCTTCTGACCTACAGTCCCTTGTGCAGTCACCCCTCTCTACTTTTTACTCCCACTCTTCTTTCCCTCACATCTGAAGACCCTGCACTTACACAATTCTTCTTCTAGCCACTTATCTAATTATACCTTGTTTCGTTTCATTATATTACCTACAACCTTAACTTCCTTCCTGCTTACCTGCTGGATTTATTATTGTTGTTTCTCCTGTTACAACCTATTACTACACTTTTTTGTATATATAGCTATGTACTATTCCACTGAGTACATTATGTTTTTCTTATCCATTGTAGCCATAAGATTGTTTTGCTCTGTAATATTGTTAATTTGTCTCTATTCATATGTATTTGTATGTCTGTTTTGGGCTTTTCCCCTCGGGTCTCAGGAGGCACCTGATTCTCAAAGAAATTGGGAATTTGTATACTAGAACAAAGGGTTACTGTATAGAGCATGGAGCCCAAGGGAGGGCTAGAAGGTGAGGAAATACAGCATTTGGTAGTGCCTAAAGCCTACCATCTGTCATTTCTAGCCATAGCCCATGACATTCCTTTTGCAGGTCATATGGGCATTAAGCTTACCAAGAGATGTATTATGCAGAACTTTTATTGGCCTGGGATTGCAAGGGATGTAACAGGGTATTGCAGGACCTGTGAGCAGTGCCAAAAATTAGGCAAGGCAGGAGATAAGGTCAAGGCTCCCTTTGATGCCTTTGCCTGTGATTGAGGAGCCATTTCAGAGGGTAACAATGGATATTGTGGGGCCTCTGAGTACCCCAAGTTCCACAGGGAAGACATATATCCTGGTGTTAGTATATTATGCTAGTAGATACCCTGAGGCGGTGGCTCTGTCCTCCATTGCTTAATAACTATAAGAACCAATCAGACAAGGTTAGAAAAGATTGGGAAAAGAAACTGGAAAGGCAATTTACTAGGGAACAATGGGAACAATAGGAGGATGTAGAGAGAGCATGTCAATCTGTCAAAGGTGATTTCAGTGAGTGTGAAGAAACCAAATCCAGTTCGCTGAAACTGTCTTCGATGAAAGTGGGGATTACCTTTTTCTGTGCTGTTGTGTGATCTCAGAGTTGGTATATACAATTCCCGGGGGGGGGGTGAGGGGTGTCTCCCTACATAGGGGGGTGCAGGGGTTCCCCCCTCCAAAAAAAGTTGCTTCAATGTTCACTGAAGGTAGTTTCGGTGAACTGGTTTTGGCTTATTTACGTTCACTGAAACCCACCTAAATATTGAAATATTGGGTGAGCAAATGGCTATAACTAAGGAAACAATTCTTTAGAAGATGAGACATAGGATCTGAAATGCCTAGACATAATGCCTTGTTATTCTGTTGGCTGTCAAAAAAGCAATTACTAGAAAATGGAAATTAAAGTCTAAACCAACTGTAATTAAATTATTTAATATTGTAAAAGAGATATAAGAATTGAAAGACATATCTTTAGAAAAGGGAAGGAGCAAATTACATAGAAATAAATGGAAATTGTGAGAACAATAAAAGCAGAATAATATTCAGGAGTAGGAGTGAGGTTTAAAGGAAGACAGAAATTGAACAATTTATGTATTGTTGGGCTGACGATAGTTATAAAATGTGATGTATAATTTATGTAAATGAAACGTGTTACGATGGTTTGCTTTCTTTTCTTTTCTGTTAATGCGTGTTGCTTATATCTTAAGTGATAACTTAATGAAGGTGTTTTTTTAAGTGAGTTTCATTCAGGTTATTTCAACCAAATAGTCTTCATTAAAATGTTTATACAGTAATTAAGAAAGCTACTTACTTCTTTGAGAACTGATGGGAGAACTGATACCCATATAATTACGAATCATTGGAGAAGTGTAAGGTTCCAAAACATTGAATGAGAACTGGTGGGATTCCTCAGTTACAAGAAAGAAACACAGACAGTGACTATAAACTATTGACCTAGCAGTGTGAACTAATTTTTAGGGAAAATCATGGAATCAAGTCTGAAGGAAAGCATTTTAGAACACCTGGAAGTGAAGGTAGCACAGGATCCTATAGAGCATGAATTCACATTAGGAAACTCATGCATGACAAAACTAAATGAGTTCTTTGACTGGGTAACCAGACTATTAAATCAGAATGCTTATGCAGATATGGATAACAAGGTAGAAAGACCTATAACACAATAACACTAAGAAAGTTAACAAAGAAAACTGCAGAGCTATTCCTATGATCATAGTTCAAGTACAGCATTGGCTAGGCAATAGGGCACAGAGGGCCATAGTAAATTGAGACCACAGAAATGAACCAGTGGTTGCAAACACACCTCTCTACTTGTTTGTACAAGAAATCTGGGAAAAGCCTAAAATAATGGAGGACAAAAGCTCAAAAAATAGGGACAGATTTTAAACATTGGTCTTCTAAACTTAAAACGTTTGCTAGGTTAACAGGATTTGTGTCTGCATGCATTATCTGAAGGATATGAAGTCTGAAACTCAAATGTATGCCCTTATGTAGTGACTTCAATCCTCATTGATTAGACAGAAAACCAGAAATTTTATGAGGAACAGACATTTTGCGAAAATCTGGACAGTTGAGATGTATGGTGACAAATGAGGTATCACAGGAGTCAGCACTTAAGTCAGTCCCGTACATTACAGAAGGCTGGAATAAAAAACATCCCTGTCTGGTGATGATATATATTAAATATTTGTGCTATGGAGCTGATACACAAAAAGGATGACAAAAGTCCTGGCAATACTGGACGAGGTACAGGACATGATAGTTTATAGTCAACACAAAATAGTGCATCTGAGGCTCAAAAGAAAAGACTACACACCTGGAGAGGAAATACTAAAAACAGTAAAGGAAGGACAGGCACTAGTCTTTGTCAGATCTGATGATCTAAAGATAAACAAGTGACAGGTGAAAGATAACAGCAAAGAAGGTTTGTGTAATAATGGACATCATTAATATAAACAAATTACTATCACTGTTTAGACAGGTGATAAGATCCCATAAAAGTACTGGAGACCTGTTTATCATAAGGATATAGACCTTTGAAAATTGCAGATCAGAGTAATGCAAAAATGGTGCACAGTGTGAAGCAGAAATCATATAAAGAGATAACAGAAAAGCTTAGTATCTATAATCTTAAGACATCAGGTAGGCAGGAACAGTAAATTTTAAAAAAGTTTAGCATACATTAAGTTTTAGAGACAGAACAAAAATGTTTTAAAATAATACACTGAGACCAAGTAAGCACATCTTACAAAAAAGTGATGCATACAAAAGACAGACATAAACTATATAGGCACCTTAAGGAAGGAACAATGAAACACTCTTTTATTGAAAGGGTAGTACATAACTGACCAGTCTTCCTGAAGAGGTAGCACTGTCGATATACTGAAAATTGCAAAAAGCATAAGATGAATCAACACAATTCTTATAGAAAGTAAGAAAATAGAAATAAATGCAGATAATTAACCTATTAGTTGAGCAGAATGTGCAACTTTTTCAATATGCAAACAAATGAGAAGACCAAGCAATGCTTATCTGCAGTTATATTCTGTGCTTGAAATCCTATCTTGTCTTCTGCTAAAAACTGTTCACATTGCTATCACTCAGCATTTTCCCAGGTTCCTGAGCCACTGCATCTGTATACTGACCACACTGCTCTAACTGCATTCATTCAAAGATTTTAACTCTTCCTACAAATAAATTCACTGAATCATGCTGAAAAATGTAAATATTAGGTCTTCATTTTATGAACAGTATAGATTTGGGAGATGGCCAATATTAAGATCATTGATGCCAAGTGAGAAATATACATGGGTGAAGTGAGAGTCATTTCCTGTTATCTGAAAATATATTTAATTCCAAGTTTCCTAAAGTTGGCTGCAGACATTTAAGTCACCTTGTTTGGGTGATTAACTGTTCCATTATGGAGCCTGCTGATTCTCTAATCACTGTTTTGCATAAACAAAGATTCAGAGAAGTTATAGATAATAACCACCAAATCATTTCCCCATGTTTTTTGGACAAATATTAAACAAGTAATTGCTGGAGCACCACATGGTTTCTGTAAGCATCACTGTAGAGTTACTTTGCCAAGTAATTCACTTTCCAGAAACATTTTAGTCACTGAGACCTTGTTTCTCAGTTTATTTTAGGTGCTGACAATACTGGCTACCCTCTCTTCATCAGCAGCTTAACAGTCTTGGATGTAATGCCACTATAAAGTTTCAGCCCAGATCTAGTTAGCTCTATAGACCCAAAGATTTAATTAGCTAACTCTTCAAGTTCAGGACACCCAAACATTTCTCATTGCTATCATGCACTGTAGTACAGCTAATCTAATCTTACTGGACTTCGTTACTCTCTGCATGCCTGAGTGAACCAGGTATAACATTACCAAATTTGTTTCTGGAGGCTTCTTTACCTTGGTCAAGCACTAAATGACAGAAGTATTAACTAAATGTTCATTTCCCTGGATGATGAATCCAGCAATCACTGTGCCCACAGGGAATCACTGATGGTACAGGTTTTACATTGTGCTCCCACAGAGATTCACTTTCAGTGGATTTTTCTCTCTTTTCCTCAGTTGTATGACCATAGTGTTAGCATACATTTAGGATGGCCGAGGTGGTGCAGCGGTTAGCATTGCCGCTTCACAGCAAGAGGTTCTCTGGTTCGATCCTCGGCTGGGGTGCCTTCTGTGCAGAGTCTGCATGTCCTTCCTGTGGTCACGTAGGTTTTCCACCTGGTGCTCCAGTTTCCTCCCACATCCCAAAGACATGCTCTAGGTGGATTAAACACTCTAAATTGGCCCTAGGCATGAGTGCATGCATGTGCCTTCTGTGGAAGGTTGGGTGCCAGGCTGACAACTCGACACCATAAAAGTCCACTGCCAGTCATGAGCGGCCAGGTGCTCTGCTGTGGTGAACCCTAACCAGGAAAAGCTGAAAGAAGAACAAGAATGTTAGTATAGATAAGTAAGGGTAGTGCAGTAAAGCCCCAACACTGGAAGTGCTGGGGAATCTGCCCCCAACAAAAAAAGCATGCTTTGCTTTGCATTTCATTGAGATGCAGTTTAGACCTGTGTGTTTCATTCAGTTGAAGCTTCATGTAATGCAGTCTCAATTAAACATACTGGAACCATTTCTGAACACAACTTTGCTACTTATCACTGTTTTCTCTTGGAATAGTTAAGGTGACCTCCTCTGCAGTTTCATCTTAGCTAGGTGGCTTTGTATGATACACTATTGCTACATGAAATTTCCTTTAGAGATCTTTATGGAGCCATCATGAAGCGTAACCTCCATAAAAGGCATTTATCTAACAAATCTAAAGAATAAGTTTTCTCTTCTGTTTCTGAAGTCTATTTCAGTCCTGATCTGTGACATAGATATCATCATCTTAGGGATCAGGCTTTAGCCTAGCTATCAGAAAAATACAAATTTACACACTTACAGGACTAGTTTGAAAGTATACAGTTTAGTGAGTATTCACTACACTTACTGTGGAAGGCGAATGACTGCTGGCTGAATTGTAATGGTGGGCCACATACAGTTGCCTGCATTTTTCTGGCACCCATAATTACTCACATTATTTAACACACTGCTCTCTACTACTTAATAGTTAATTTGTGTTATTACCAACTCATGAATAGGCTGCACTACTCTGCTAATATGAGCGTCCCCTAACCTTTTCTCTGCCACTATCCCAACAGCTCACCTTAAGAAAACCCTTTCCGTAATACTACCACAATTCAAACATCTCAGACGTACACTACATGCACTACATTGCTTCTATCCATTACACAGCCCTTACTCTGACCCTAATGTACAAACTTTCATGCATGTGCACAAGCATGCACATACACACATACACATGTGCACACACAGACACACACACACACACACACACACACACACACACACACACACACACATACACACACACACACACACACACACACACACACACAAATGCTGAAACATCCAAAGGTTTTGCATTAAGAAATGAAAACCTAATTTACCTTACACCATCCAATTCTGCATGTTGTCATATCCTACCTTCAGTAAACTGTGCATTTAATAAATTGCAATCAACAACTTAGACACACCTAGCACACTTTAAAAAAAAAAAAAAAAGATGTTCAACACAATGTGCATATATAACTATATATATATATATATACATATATATATATATATATATATATATATATATATATATATATATATATATATATATATATATATATATATATATATATATATATATATATATATATATATATATATATATATATGGGTCTAGGACTATTGCACGAAGCTACAATAGTAGAACCCAACATCACCAAACACATTTTAACGAAAGCGCTTTTACCAAAAAAGCACTTTCGTAAAATGTGTCAAAAAAAAAAGAAAAAGAAAAAAAGAAAAAAGTGTTTATGCAGGGGGGCTGCCCCCCTGCGCCCCCCACACACACCCTACTTTAATATTCTCACTCCAAGACCGCACTACAGTGGGGAAAAGGGAATCTTCCCTTATCCACACCGTAGTATGGTCTCCACAACAGGCATACTTACGCGAAAATGCTGCTTCGGTGAACAACATTTTCACATAAGTATGCTCGACCATCAGTGATTCGGGAAAAACTGCGTTGGGATTAGTACGGAACCCATGTGTGTGTGTATATATATATATATATATATATATATATATATATATATATGTATATAGGGTTATAGGGTCTATATTATATATTCAAAGTTTCAAAACTTCAAATCCCATATGTTCGACAAGATATGACCGAAGTTTGAAACTTCGAATATATAATAAAACATAAAAAATAAATAAATAAAACTTACCATAATGCTCCGAGCAGGGGGGCAAGCCCCCCAGCACCCCCCACACACCCCCTACTTAAATATACCAACTCCAAGATCACACTTCAATGCAGAAAAGGGAAATTTTCCCATTCTGCACCGTACGGCGCCGTTACGTCTAACCTTTGAACTTTTCAAAGTTTGATTATATGGTGTTGACCATATGACATTCGAACTTTGAAAAGTTTGTTCATTTAATAGGAACCATAAATATATATATATATATATATATATATATATATATATATATATATACACACACACACAGTGGATATAAAAAGTTTACACACCCCTGTTAAAATGCCAGGTTTTTGAGATATAAAAAATTAGACCACAATAAATCATTTCAAAACTTTTCCCACCTTTAATGTGACCTATAACCTGTACAATTCAATTGAAAAACTTAGTAGTCTTGCAGTATAATGCCAGTGAGTGAAAATGGCACTTGACAAGTTAAATCAACCAGAAACATAGCCAGCTAATAATGATGCTACACTTGAAAGTTTTTGGCCTTTGTCTTTTGTCAGTGAGGAGCAGTGGTAGAAAGGTTTGTTGTGTAGAAGGGGATTGAGGTTATAAAAGATAAGGGGTATCTAATACATTGCCTTAAACAACTGCCTTCTGATGTTGCCCTGACATACTTGGTGTGTTTGTAACCAACAATGGCAGCTTCTTGACAGGTGCCATCGATCATCAATTTATCCACACAGGATTTCTAACCAGTAATAGTCTTTAGTAATCTTTACAATAGAAAACAAGGATTTTCTTCCAAAATAACAATACAGTGAAGAAAGTAAAGCAGAAAATAATGCAATGAACCGTAAAACTTTGTACATTACACACAGTATGGTTTTACAGTATTGTCAGAGGACAATAATAGTAAAATGGAACTCCGTTGGGCAAGGTAGTTTAAATACTCAGTGGAACATTAGCACCTGTTGTCACCGCTGCTCTTTTGTCTTGCCCTTAACCCATTAAGCTGTCTGCTTAACAGATTAGGTTATGGTTACAATCTGGCTCCAAGAAAATGACAAAGTGTAAAGACTTCTCATCTTCTTTCTGTGTATGATTTAAAACTGTATAGTTCATCAGAAGAGGAGTTGAAAGCACAAATTGAAATGGTCAAAACTTTAAGAGATAATATGAGAATGTCATTTGGTCTTCATAAATGTGCAAAGGCAACATTTAAAACAGGAAAGCTGCAGCACTAAGAAAATATCAGTCTGGGACAGGAATGCAATATAAAGGAACTTGAGCAGGAGGAAGTGTATAAATATCTGAGAATTAATGAAGGATCAACAATAAAACCTGAACAAGTACAGATAAAACTCAGTGAGAAATATTTTAGAAAACTAAAATTAATATTGAAAACAGCACTGACATCTGGGAACAAAGTCCAGACTATAAAGCAATTTGCTCTTCCTGTTCTGACTTATAGTTTTGGGGTGACTGACTGAACCCAAAAGGTATTAGATGAGTTGAACAGGGAAACAAGAACAATGCTTCATGCTTATCAAATGATATATAAAAGTCATTGTATACCAAGAGTATATATATTCCTCATTTGGAAGTAGGTATGGGCCTCTTGAAACTGATTAAATGTATAGATCTGCAGTTATAGGACTGGATACATATCTGCTGACCTCAACATATTCAAACATAGTGAAAGTTTTAAAACATGAAGAGAACAAGTTTAAGATGACTACCCTGCTTAGTTTAGCAGTAGCATATAGTCATAGTCAAGCAGGAATAGAAATCAAACCAGAAGTAAACAAAAATCAGGTAGGAAGTGAATGTGCCAAAAAACAAACAAAAGCATAGAATGACAAGGATCAGATGAGAAAGCAAGAAACATGGAAAAGGCATAAATGTATTTGCAAGTGCAGAAACTCCTGGAACAACCTCATGTTGATCAGGATCTGACACAGGAATGGTTAAGGGGAGGTGAATTTAACCAAAAGATGAAAGGTTACTATTGGCGTCCCACTATAGTGGACTACATGTACATTGGTTTGTAAAGTCCATTGAACATGTGATAGAAAGAGACAAATGCAGGTTTTGTAAAACAGAACTGGAAACAGTCACACATCCTGTTGCTGGGTGTGATACACTAATGGCAGAGGGCCTGTATACTGAAAGGCATAATAATGTTGCAAGACTGTTGCATTGGGGATTGTGCAAATATTACAATATGGAAGTATCTGAGAAGCACTGGAAACATTAGCCACAAAGTATTATAGAGAATAATGAAGTTTATATCACATGGGATCACCCATTACCAACAGTTCAAAAAATAGAGGCGAGAAAACCAGATATAGTTGTCAATGAAAAGAAGACAAAAGTAGCATTGGTCACTGAAATTGCTATACCCAGTGATTACACTGTCTTATGTACAGAGATGCAAAGTTATAAAATGCCAGGATTTGTAGGCAGAAACAAGGGCAATGTGGAAGAAGGATACCCAGACAGTTGCAATAGTAGTAAGAGCAACGGGTCTTATAAGACAATACATTCCTATTTAGATATGCTACTGATACATGTAACTCCATATGAATTGCAGAAGGAGTCAGTTCTGGGCACAGTGTGGATGCATCAAACAGCACTTTTGGCTAATATCAAGGATTGAAACAATATTAATTTCACAAATTTTAATTATACTTTGACTTAGAAGCGGGGTCCATTCCTGTCATGGTATTAGAAACCCAAGAGCTTTGAGAACTTAATCTTCCTTTGTTTTCATTTCCCGCTGTATAAACGAGTAACTCATTTTATTGTTTTTAATGATCACTGGAAAAGGTAAAGGTTCCAAATGGCATAATATGAGAAGTTTGATTTGGCAAGATAAGCCTTCATTTTAGTGAATCTCCAACACCTAAGCAATCTTATATGATTTCACTGTCTCTCTGTCTCTTTTTACTTCCTTCTTTCCATCTCTGACTAGTGTTTGAGTATACAATAGTACAACAGAAGGTATATTCCATATGTTTTTGTCTCCATTTGTACACAGATTGCAAACCAAACCTCTCTGCCAAACAATTGTCTACAAATAACTACAAAACACAGTTTTCAGTGATAAACAATGCAGACATTTGGCTTTCTTCACGTGTTCTTTATTGGCCATTAATGATTTGTCCAATCACATGTCAGATATCAGTGGTAAAGTGAAACTACAAAGGGTTATAACAGCAAGTTCAAGAACGCATGTTTGTTACATACAGGCTGGGATGAGCTCTCTGGAGATGTGCAGCTGAACACATTAACCAATATCTAAGGATTATTCAATCAGAAATTTGAAAAGGCATGGTTCATCAACATTTGTTTTTTTTGCAAATGCAAGATGGCTCTATAACAGCAAATATAAAACTGACAGCCTCAGTCTAACATATTGTTAAAAAAGTTATTTGTTCAAAATAGTATAAGAAAATTAACTTCAAAGTGCTTTCACTTGAAGTTTTATTTTCCTTTCTGAGCTCTGTAATAGACTTCGGCCACAGTCCTTGCAACTGGCCCACGAGTTCCAGTCCAAAATAGCCAGAAGAAACTCTTGAAGACACTTCTTGGTATAACTATATACCACCAAAATCACCGAAAAACACAGTCATGAGGGAGCAAAAAAATCAAAAGGAAACATATAAGCAGTTGAATAAATCAAAATAAAATCTACTTCTTTTGAAAAAATTGTGATTTTCTTTTGATTTTTTTTCCAGTACTCAAGACTTGGGTTTTTGGTAGTTTTTGGTTCAGCCAGTCCAAAATAGTTAAAATGTTGTCACCATTTACAAACTTTTGATCACAACTCTTAAAGTATAAAACTGACAGACCATTCATAAAAGAAGTTTTTAAAACATATTTACGTTTCATATTCTTCCTAACATGCTTTCAGATAAAAGCTTCACAATTCATCCGTTGCTCTCCCAGCCTATAAGGACAACTAAAGCAACTATATAATCACTGATATCTATTTAGTGGCCAAGATGGAAGAGCCTGACATGCGTTGCCATCTACATCTGTCTCTTCCACCTTTATTCTATGAAGATGGAGATGAGGTCTTCTCTTCATGGATAACGGGGATGGTTTTCTCACCACGGCTGAAGTCTGTGGTTGATTGTGATTTCTGGGCACAGAGAGTTAGCATGCCATCAGGAGACACACAACAAGTGAATGTTGAGGGATCCACATTGGGAGCTAGACGATATCTGCGGTGGAAAGAGCGGGAAACATAACCATGTTCATCCTAATGGGGACAAGGGAAAAATTTACAGTTTAGAATTAAATTTAGAAGATTTTTAATAGCAATTCAGGAAGGTCTGTTCTAAGACCAGCTTTAAGTCATATTGTTTCTAAACTTCAGGATAAGACTGCTGTATGATAAAGTCTATAGTTATCTGATTCCCCCATCTGAGTTTCATAGAAAACGCATTGCTACAGCTGCGTACACATAGCACAGTCTATATCCAGTGTTACCATTCATTGCTGACTCAGTGGCCTGTATATTCCAATGTAAGCCAGTTATTTATTAAAACTGTACTTAAAAGGGACATAATTATGACTTCTTGCTCTTTTGCTTGCTAGTGAAGGAAGACAGTATTTCTAGTTTATGCATTACATTTTCCAGAAACCAGGCATTCCTGTTCACAACATCAAAATAAATAAATAAAATATAAAAAACATTAGCAGTAAGAATATACAAATGCAAACACAGTGAGACTAAGATCAGGGTACATTATCTCTAAGTTCTATATGAACTGTATCCATTGAAATCCTTAGCGTGATAACTCACATAACTTTAAAACAGATTATATTTTTCAGTGGTAATGGCTAGACCGTTTGTATTGCATACTATATTCCTACTGCACATTTAGAATCATAATAAATAAAAACTGAAACAATAATTTAATGGTGTCATTTTGCATGAATATTTACATATAGTCCATTAATATAAACAGTAAATTGATTTGTGAAAACAAATTTGATAGGAGTACTGGTCCAATGGTGCACTGCCAGGACAGACGTTCATGGTTTTGGAAACCCTAATCCTAAAATCAGCTTATCTGGTTATTTAACAACCACATTAGGTGCTGCTGTGTTCTGGGCAGCCACCTTTGTCAAAACAGCTGGACTTGTCTGGGACTGGCTATCTTCAGGTTCACTGAGGAGGCTTGTACTGTATAAATAAGACCACTTTGATGGCTGTGAGGCTAGCGCTCCTAGAGACACGAGGAAAACCTTACACATTTACGGTCAGCATCCCTATGCACTTGAACCCCCCCATATGTAGCCTCATATCAGTCCTAAAAATTCTGTGTGTACTTCATCAAACAATCGTGATCTAGGAACTGCAACACATACTGACAACAGGAGTGATTACATGGAATCATAAAGGTATCCAGCAGCAGAAAGTCAAGCAGCAGTGAGGAGAAAACAACGTGCTACCAAACCCCTTGTCTTTGGAACATTTCTATCCGGCAGTCAGAAATTAAGTCAGAACATCAGATTTTGTCATAGTTAACATTCTTTCTCTTTATGAGGTATAATTACAGATACTAAAGATTATGAAAATTCATCAGCTTTCCAAATATTGCCTCATTATGTGGTTCTCAGTATTTTTGCCCAGAAAATACTTACATTTTTTTCATTCTCCTAAATAAGCTTATGAACATTTGCTTCACATTATGCTACCAACAAGTAATTAAAAAAAAAAGAAAGAAAAGAATTCTCTGTCATTCAAAAGTTCATAACTGGTAAACTGTAAGCATATATTAGTATTGAAACTGTCATGTCACCTTCTTATTTCCTCAAACCCAGCCATCTTCCACTGTTATGGCTGTTCATATTTCTTTGTGGTCACCCAAATGCCTGTCAGGTTTTGCCGGGGTATAATGCTGGTATGGTGTATATAAGGAGCATATGTGCTATGAGGAAATTGCTGATATCTATACGGTAAGAGAATCCCATTAGGCATTATTGTATTGCAGTACAATATACTGGCACCATTTCACTCATTTCTTTCATTAAATACATTAAACATGAAACTATGTAATTGTAATCACAACAGGAACAAATATTACCAGCACATTATATTATTAAGGCTAGTCTGTTGTTAGTGGAGAAGGCATCTTGCAACAATCACACATTTGGTATTTGCTGGAATGGACTTGTATTTCTTAGGTTCTTTTCTGCTGCCTGCATTACTTGCGTATTGTCCTTGCAACCGTTAACTTGCTTTAGCATGCGCTTTCTCATTAGCTTCATACTCTCTGAATGTTCTTCTTTCACTGTAGGATTTCGGTACCTATACGTCAACAGAGATACTGTCTTCCTTTGTAGATGTGTTTTCTGATTCTTTATGTTCCTCCAACACATGAAGGATGCACATATAAACTATATGGATCACATATGTGCCTTTTGTCACTTTTCTGTTTCTTGCCTGTTGTCTTTTTATATCTATAATATATTCTCTTAAATCTACTCTTTTTGAAAGTATGAATCAGCTTTGGCATGTTTCTCATAGGTTTCAGATTTAATAAGTGATGCTGATGCCAGAAACTTGGATTTTAAATTGTTTCTTATTATAAGTAGTTGTACAAGAAGAAATCCATGGTTTCCAAAAGAGATCTTTGTATGTGTTTCTTTATTCAAAAATTGCAAGAAAAATGCTACTTTCTTGGGCCTTATTTATTGTTTTTAATTATGCACTGTTCTGTCTACTTATTTATTTTGATACCAGAGTAAAACTAGAAAATTAAATTCCCCTCTTCTCATATTTTCAGGAACACCGATATTCATTTTTCAAAAAAAGAAATTCCATTTTCATGAGAAGAAATCTGTGCAATATACTTGTGATTTTAAATGTAATTTGCAATCATTACTGTGATTTCATTTTTATTTTCTTGTACAGCAAGATATTTTGAAAATTAAAACAGATTCTAGGCACAGAACACTCAGTAATGGATGCTGACAATATTATAAATAATAAATATGAGCAGAAATATATCTCTCACCAAAAATGCCAAATTCCATGAAAATCCTGGGGGTTTATTTTTCAATTCTCAGACAGTCCAATTTTGGGATTTACTGGCATTTTTCACATAAAAAATGGAAATTGCTGTCCTTGTACATTTTGAATCCCAGATAGGGAGTTCACTAGCAGTTATCTGACCTTGAAATGTCTGGTATATCATGTTTTATATATGGAAAGAAAATGATAGGCTAGAAATCATAGAACCAAGTAATATAATGGTAAACTAGCTGTATCCCAAGATAACATAAGAACAGGTTGAGCAATTAAAATGTGTTTAATAGGTGAAAAAAATAAAGATAAGGGAAAATGCAATAATATAGTCTGGCAGTTAGCACAGAGAATTAAGGCGATGAGCTGATAATACGCTGCTTCTTGGTACAGGAACAGGGTTTGATTTCCTTAGCCTTCCTTTGCCTACTGTGTGACCTTGAGCAAGTCACTTAACCAAGCAGTCCTTTAGGGCAGTTTGAGAAACTGGACTAAGTTTTCCAATGCTTTCTTGGACTGAATGCCTAGTAACTACCTATGAACCTTAAAAGAAGAAGTAGGGTAAAGGAGTCAACTGTTTTTAGAGGAAAGAAGTGTTACAGGACTATGTTACTATGCTATATAATTCAGAAAAAAATGTACTCATTTCTTAACAGCAAGTTTGGAGAACATATGAAACAGCTGCCAAACGTTGCAGCCAAAAAAAGGTAATGAGATTAAAAAGGGATACCATGGTTGGAGGAAAATTCTAGAAAAAAATAAAATAGTCTTACTTTCTTAAATGTGCAATGGTTCTTGTTTAATAGCAATGTATTTGTCTATGAAACCATTTTCTCCTAATGTCTATGTTTGCTCTGAGGCAGAATTAACTTTCAAAGTTCTCTATCTGTTAATGCCAGTAAGCTTTTAGCTCTTTGTCTTACTGAATTACCCTACTAGGATCACCAAGTCAGTCAACGAAAATATGGTTTTGGTCTGTCCCATTCTGCTGACTGCATATGACATTTTTATGTTCAAGGATCTATATCTAGAATCAAGTCAAAAGTCAAACATGGGCAAGGTTCAGTTATCCCACATCCATCCAAGTACTCTATTCAGTGCTCAGGTCAGACAAAAATGTTCACTGAAGCAATGGATATCGCCAAAAAAAAAAAAAAAAAAACAGACGTTAGATATGCGTGTGTGTGTGTGTGTGTGTGTGTGTGTGTGTGTGTGTGTGTGTGTGTGTGTGTGCGTGTGTGTGTGTGTGTGTGTGTGTGTGTGTGTGCGTGCGCGCACCTTCTGTAGAAGGCTGGGCACTGGGCTGGCAACTCAACACTGTAAAACTCCACTTCCAATCATGAGCGGACAGGTGATCCGCTGTAGTGACCCCTAACCAGGAAACGCCGAAAGAAGAAGAAGAAGATATTTGAATGTAAAAAGCCCAGTATGCATTTCTACCACTTTAGGTTTTACCCTTATAAGTCAACATTTTCACTGAAACAGTCAGGCCTTGAAGAATATCTGAACTCATGGCAATAACAGGAAAATTACAAATCATCTTAGTTTCTACAAGTGTAAGGCCACCATCCTTTCTAAGGGGATCAGTTAACATGTAAGTGACCCGTGGTTTCATTAAACAGGGAGACTGAGAAGGAGTATTTTCTTCCATGTCTCAGAAGAGAACATTATGGGTCACATTTTCTGGGGTGCACCATGCTGTACTGGTGTACGAAAACCATTCTGCATG
Source organism: Protopterus annectens (assembly GCF_019279795.1). Classification (NCBI taxonomy): domain Eukaryota; kingdom Metazoa; phylum Chordata; order Ceratodontiformes; family Protopteridae; genus Protopterus; species Protopterus annectens. The sequence goes on along the minus strand of NC_056735.1, from coordinate 265,525,084 downwards.
AACCCAATATACCAGACTATTCTAATTGTGTCTACAGTGCAGACGCATTCACTGTCTACAATGCAGAAAAATTCACTTTATCACGCATTTTGATGAAATCATGTTTTGTTTAGTCTTACTTAACCACATAAGATAAATTTAGACACAATACTGAAGTTATGGACAGATTTGTAACCAGACTTGACCAGCAGATCCCGACACTGTTCTTGAAAAACTAATACTAAATCCTTTATTCTTGCAGCAAAATAATCTCTTAATATTCAGAATGGAAAAAAAACATTGATTTCTATAAAGAGTGTCATAGTATATTGAATAAAAGTATCAGTAGCAATACTTGTTTGAGAAAACAAACATGATTTCTCATGTTAAAAATAATGTTTTTTTTTTATGAATCTTGCAGCAGTCAGGAAGTTCACTTTCTCTGACATCTAATGACATCAGAGTCAGAATACAAAAGTTCAGAAATACAAGGCAAAGTCCCCAACATGAAGGAGGAAAATCTTTTTCTTTGCATTTTTTTTCTGTTTTTTTTTTTCAGTTTACTGACCACCACCACCACCCCCCCCCCCCCCTCCATACACACACCTTTTGATCCTGTGGCTGTTGATGAATTGCATATTGTTGCATATTGACAAATCAACAGTTGATCACCACATGTTCACTTTCCAGGTTATTAAGTCACAGTAGCTCTAGCTTGCAAATATGAAAAATCAAAATTTAGCTACCACTGTTTAAGTTAATCTTATCTGTAGAATGCAGTTTATACAAATAAAACTCTGGAGGTGTAACAGAAAAGAAATCATAAGTTATGTCAGAACAAAAAATCCTCAACCATAGTTACAAATATCTTCTTCTTTCGGCTTTTTCCCGGTTAGGGGTCACCACAGCAGATCACCTGTCAGCTCATGATTGGCAGTGAAGTTTTACGATATTGAGTTGCCAGCCCGGCGCCCAACCTTCCATGAAAGGCACACACACACACACACACACACACACACACACACACACACACACACACACACACACACACACACACACACACACACACACACACACGCACACACACACACGCACAGACGCAGACACGCACACACGCACTCACACACACACACACACACACACACACACACACACACACACACACACACACACACACTCTCACACCTAGGGCCAATTTGGAGTGTTCAATCCACCTACAGCATGTCTTTGGGATGTGGGATATGACCTCTTCTAGTTAAACATGTTTACTATAGGACTATATATTCATACAGTGCAAAACTATACAGAAAATACAAACAAAATCACTAACAAATAATTCAAAATGATTCACTTTAAAGCACAGTTTCTCACTGAGTCAAAATGTTGACAATGCCATGTTAATGATGGCAAAAAAATGATTTACACCTCAATTTGTTTTTGTTTTTTTAAGCCTCTGGTAATTACATTTAGATGCTATTTCAGTCTTATACAGATATAAGTAAAGCAGTTTATTATTTTTTGACAGTTTGAAAGTCCTTCAGTTTATTAATCAAAATGGTTCACTATGTATCAACTACCCTTCAATGAGTGAGTGCATTTTTTCATCAGTGGTTATCCATGACTGACCGTTGTTTTGCAAAACTCTTATTGAAAACACTAGTATCTGACCCATTATTGACAGTTACAGAAAATTTCTTCAAAGATGGTTTGTTTTTAATAGTACATATATCATAACCAACTTCTAATTCAAGTTAGCATTAAAACAAATGAATATTTACAAAGGAACTTGTAGTAAGCAAACAAAAAGTTTCAGATGTTGCCACCTATGTCTCTCAGTCTGTATAATCTTAGTTTCTTTGAGCTAAACATAATTTAATATTGAGTTTCACTTGTTATGTTACTCTCCAATTCTGACACTTTCCTTCCGTCTTATCCAGGGCATCTGTCTTTCTGTCTTCTTTAATGTCCAGAGTTATACCCGGGCCTCCACTGAAAATGGCCTATTTTTAGGCCCAGTGGACCACCCCAGTCATCAAAATGAAATAAATAAATAAATACATACATAAATAAGTAAACAAATAAATAAATATTCATTCTTTCCTTTTCTTATTTCTTTCACTACTACTGCTATTATAGCTCGTAATGCTTTATTCACAATGCAAAGAATTTGGATTTATTAATTGTTGCTGCTCGTGAACAAATATTGTGGTGTTGTTTCTGCTAAAACCTCCACTTAGCACATGGCAGATGGCAATGATTTGTTCCCAGCATTTTCTGATAATCTACAGTATATACTGACCTTTGCTGCATATAGTACTTTATGAGGCTAGACTTACACAAACATTGTATTTGTGTATTTCACTTAAACTCCAGGTAACTAGCATACCAAAACTGTTACTTCTCTTACCTTACTGTTTTCACCAGTAGCTCTCTCATGTCCCACCTTTATACTTCTGTAAAGGGAATCATTCTAAGTTCATATATTGTCAGTTTGCAGTTGTTGTAAACAATGTCTCCTGTATTTATTCTACAGTGATTTCACCCAATCATCTGGCTAAACAGTAACTGTTGTGTCCAAAAGGAACATCTCTGGAGCAGTTAAACAAATTAGCTATGTACAGATGAATAAATCAGTACATCTGAAATGGGATAATCAGAATCCTCCTGTTGGTTTCAAATATATTCTTCTGGAGAGACAGCAGTTGCTTAACCAGAGAGGCAGACAGTAACATGAAGGAATGTGCTATGTTCATTTTACTTTTCATTAGAAATATTTAGACAAATATTTGCTAGAATGATGATTTTTTCATCAAGTCCTGAATACAGTTGGGACTGAAATTACACTAGACTGTCAGCATAAGATGACTTTAACAACAATTATGGCTTCTAATTTTCAACTTTTCCTCTGAAAAGACTTTGTGTCATTTCTTTGTGTTACTTTTTAATACTGCATTTCATGTGAGTACATTTCATCAAAAGTTATTTCTGTCTATAATTCTCATCAACCAAAATCTGCCAAATGAACTATTAAAAAAGTAAATCAGTCACATACTCCCAAAACATTTTAACCACACAAATACCAGCAAAAGGAGCCTGATTTTCTGACGAAATAATAACAGTCTTTTTTTTCACTTTTTTTTTCAAGCGGAATCAATCATGTCAGGCATGATAACACATATAAAAGCAGCCCGGTTATCAATATGCAAAGCTACCTAAGTTAGAGGACAATATTGCATAAGTTAATTTATACATGTATTTTATGCACATTAATCAGTTCATTGGCTAGAAGTTAAACCTACCTGTCTCTCACTGTGTTTGCCACGGATTTCAACGTAATTGTCGATGACTTTTACACTTAGCTCATCAGGTGAAAAGTGTTTTACATCCAGGCAGACTGTAAACTTGTCTTTTTCAGATCTCACCTTTAAAAAATGATATGCTGAAATAATAATCTTACACAAAAGAACAGGAAAATACTAATCATTTCCAAAATGTAATGTTCTGGAAGCTATTTATATTACCTTGCCATTAAACACAGTACATTTGAAGAAAAACATTTAATAAGAAAAGCCACTTTAAATATTTAATGTGACAAAATATATCCACGATAGGAGATACCTGGCTAAGAAATTCTTATGCATATGCTGTTTGATGGTTATTGATATTCATTTCATCCCTTAAAAATATTTCATGGATACTTTATTAGAATAGTTTTTCAATGCTAAAATACTTTTACTAGAAAAACATTGCAGTTATTCACACATTAGTTAAATTGTGAATACAGTCATCCTGATTAGAAATGTCACTTGGACGATTAGTGGAAAATGTGGATTATTGTGTCAACTTCCCTTAAAATGGTAAAGGTTTGTGTACTGAATTGTGATTTCTGAAAATGCATTACTGGTTCATTTTCCATTATAAATCATAGAAATTAACAGTATTTATGGATAAAAATAATATATAAGCACAACTGAATGCTAAACATTCTGGGGTGTTATTAATACATAATGTAAGCACACAAAATACCAATTCTAGCTAATCACAGCATGAAATAAAGTGCTGTGAGTCACCAGAAGTAAATTAGCTGCCATTTTCATTCTTGCCAGCAGCCTACCTCCCTCCCCTATGCTTTAAATTAGACCTTTATAAAGATGGCATACCTCCTAACTGCTTAGCACAAGTATTAGTCATGGGCATAGCCAAAAATAAAGAGGGACACAGGCTCAACACCAGGGACAGATTTTAAATATTGCTCATAAACTTAGTTGCTAGAATAACATATTTTGCATTTGCATGTGATTTCTGAAGGATATGAAGTCTGAAACTTGTTTGTCATTGTTTACTGACTGCAGTCCTCAAAAGATTTGCCAGAAAATGAGAACTTTTATGAGGAAAAGACCAAAAACATAAGTAAAAAAAATTGGATACTCTGCAAAATTCTGGACAGTTGAAAGGTATGACAGATAATATCCAGTCCAGTTTAAAATATTTTTTTTCAGTCAGTTTAGCAGTTGTTTAATAGGTTGCCTGACATTACTTAAACATATTTTGCCAAATGGAAAAAGCACAGAAGATATATAGTCCTCATCCTCACTACCCCTCCCACACACAAGATGGTGCAGAGCATAGAGAGTACAGAGGGTTGTGATTGGTTCTCCAATCAAAACCAGGATGTTATGTGTTTGACACATAAATGTCAAGAAATTCACCTTAAGAGTGAAGCTCAAAAGGTGAATGTTGACATTCATGTTGAGAACACATAGCTTCCAGGGTTATGATTATAAGGACTTAGTCATAATTCTTTGCAGTGCACGGAGCTTTACCTGCTGCCATGTACAACCAAAGTTAAAAAAAGAAAAGAAAAAAGAACAGTGTAAAAGTGGTAAATGTTTTTAGATTAGAAAGCTGTATTACGCAAACTGCTGCCACAAAGAAAATGGCCAGTAATAAGAGCATTGGAAAGCTGGTAACGCTTAAAGACCAAACAAAGGGAACTTTACATTGACAGGGCAGTATGGCATCTGACATCTAATCTACAAGTATGAACAGAGCAAACCAAACCATTTATGCAAGCAGACAGATCTGCTTAGAGCACAAGCATATTCATTTATATTCAAACATTCATATACACACACACAAAGACACACACACACACACACACACACACACACACACACACACACACACACACACACACACACACTTCTGAATGAATCTGTGTACTGCTCCTTTTACTATAATGTGGTTTGCACTACTTTGATTTCCTCTGTAAATTAAAATGCATTCATTTGTGATCCATGTAAATGGAGCGACATTGGTCAAAATTAGTATGACGAAAACTTCTGTCTCTCTTTCTTTGGAAAAGTGCATCAGAGAACTGGGGATATAATATGACCAAAGTAAACTTATTATCTATGATTCTATTTTCAGCACTTCAAGTGGATTTTAATGGCATATATATATATATATATATATATATATATATATATATATATATAAAATATACACACACACACATATATATATATATATATATATATATATATATATATATAAATATAATATGCACACACACACGCACACACACACATATATATACACACACACACACACACACACACACATTATATATATATATATATATATATATATATATATATATATATATATATATATATTATAGAGGATTATGACTGGTGAGCCAATAATAACCAGTTTATTATGTGTTCGAGACATGGATGCTAAGAAATTCACATTGAGAGCAAAGCATCGCTTGATGAGACAACTCATAATTCTTTGTCGTGCATGGAGCTTTATTATTACTAGTTATGGGGGGGATTGCAAAGTATTTTGATGGCTTTCAAAGTTCTAAAACGTTAACTGATGCTGTCAAAAAGGCAGTGTAATGCTGTAATCACATTTATACTTACCTTTCACACCTCTCCACTGTTCATATTTTTGCAGAACACCCAGATTATTGCTTCATATTTTTGGTTTGTCCCTAATAAAATCTGTGTTCTTTTGGACAAACCACTGAGGACTGAAGTCACTAAATAATGACAGTCATCAGATTTTCATAGTTCATATTCATCAGAAAATACATGAAAACACAAATCCTGTTATTCTAGCAAGTTTCTAAGTTCATTACAGGAACTTAGGGACATGTTACTGGAACAGACAGCAGGCAAAAACAATGTTTTATTCTGCCGCTGTCATTTGCTGGTCAGTACAGGCAGATTTAACTGCCTAGCGTAGGCCTGACCAAAACAACTTTTTTCAGGGGGTGCTTAACATTTGTTAAGGTTAGGTAGCGTGCCATTTTAAAGCTTAACTGGTTTGTCTTTTTCTGAATATCAAAGCGTGACCAGCATACTCCATGCAATACAACGTATTACATAACTTAAAATAAAAATAAAATTAAACTCTGGTGACACATTTCTAAAGGATTGAATATATATGTGACTGTCTGTCAGCCATTCTGCAGTGTCCCATAGCCACTGTAATATGATACGGAGGAATTATTTTATATAAAAAGATAATTAAATATAAATAAGATAAAAATCAAATAAAAATGTTAAAAGATAATCCATTTTCTAACTGTAGCAATGCCCTTCTGTGTGGGGAAAATTGAGGAATAGTGGACCTTCCAGGAACAATGATGTCCTCTGCACAAGACACTGGGCTACAGAATACTTCTCAGCAATCTAGTTTTCCTAAGTATCACCCACCATGTTGGGCACTATTACTTTCTTAATGAACACTTTGCTAAGTCAGTCTGATCACTTTTTTTCTGTCACTACAAAAGCCCTTGTTGAATAGCCCCTCAAGTTCTCTCATTTAGTCTATAATACCTAGTATCTACCCTTTATATATTAAAGCCCTACACTCTTCTACTCCTAGCATTTGCTAGAATATTCAATTATTATACCACTCAACCAATTAATAATTACTTTTTACATCTCTAATTTTGTACTTCACTCAGTTCCTTAGCATACTCCTTGTTCTGAAGGCGCTTTCTCTGAAAATAGTTCTCCCATTCATGTAATTTAACAGTGAACCTTTTATATGTCCTCTAGTCCTACTAAGGTTTTTAGTTTTTCATTTTGAAGGATTTCTTTTAATGCAGATACAGCACATTTGCTGGCTTCCTCTAACCCACCCGCTATGTATCAGAGTCCATCTAAAGAACTACTATTCATAAACAAACACATTAATTTTCATAGGATAGTATCCCTTACCACTTTCTGCTGAACCCAAGAATCATATTAGACCTTCAGTGCCTTGTAAAATATCCAGACACCTTCATCTAATCAGATATGATTACTTTTACAAGTCTGCCTCCTGCTTTATGCTATACCTCTGGCTTCTCTGCTCTGAATGCATTAGTTTGCATCTTTTCACAACAATATATCAGTGTATACACTATGACTGTTTTTAACTATGCCCTGTAACCCATGTTCATCATTTCTACTCATCTGAATTGTTTACTTTTTAAAATATGCACAGGTTTGAAGGACTATGAGCTCTTTTTGGTGTTCTTGTTGTTTACAGAGACACTGAACAGAACTCTGTACTGATTCTTCCATAATTCTACTGGTTTCACCCCCCCCCCCATTTCTCAGACTGATCAGTGTTTTTACCATCCTGAGTGGTTTGTCAGCTCTGTTTCTGTTGTACCTGCACATACAAGTCACAGATATGGCAGGCAAATTGCTCAGGAATCTCCAAAGTTCTCAGGCCAAGATTGTAAAAAGCAATCTCAAGTTCAAAGTTAAAATTCAGTTTTATTACCTAAGCACTTTACATCATCAACTATTACTTAAATAATGTAAAACAATGATACAGTCCAGTAAAAAATAACTGTTAAATTGCCATAATTTCCTGAAAACATATTTTATTGACCACTAAAAACATTGCTAAGCATCAACAATGCTAAAATTATGACTAGTAACATTATTAAAATAATCAAATAACATTGTTACATTAAACAATATTAGTGTTTACATAATATGTGGTGCTACCCAACCATCAGTAAAACCCAAACAGCAATAAGCTTTTTTTTTTAAAAGCTGGAATCCAAAATCAAAAATAAACAATGAACATCATAGATGTTTAAAACCCTCACAGTAATTTCAAAAAACTTTCAGCATATGTTGGTAGGGGTCTACTTTTCTTTATTGAAATTTCACAATCTCGAAAAAGAAAGTAAAACCTCACTTCCGCAAAAGTGCACTACATCAAAATTGCACTTTCATGAAAGCTGATTCACCGAGTCGAAAAAAAAAACCCTACTATAAACACTATTTTGCAGGGGGGCAAGCCCCCCTGCACCCTCCCCCCTACTTAAATATACTAACTCCAAGATCGAACTACAGTGGGGGAAAGGATATATTTCCTTAACTCCACTGTAACTTGCTTCGGTGAATCAGCTTTCGCAAAAGTGCACTTCCGATGTAGTGCACTTTTGCTTAAGTGGGTTCGACCTTCTGTTTGTCGAGAAAGTGTGTTTTCAACAAACAGAAGGAGACCCATTAAATGAGCTGCCACAATCACATTCACACTGTCACACTTTATAAATTACTAAATGCAATATAGCGGGCCAAAAAAGGCTCAAGGCAGTTCAAAAACCACAGCCTCAAAAACTCTTAATTCAAGAAGCAAATGCAACAATGGATTTCTCTATTTTTCCATATTAGTTAATAAATGTTTCCAGGAAACTATCACAGACACACTATCATGTAGCAACAAACAAACCTTTCCATTCTGCATATTGGATGAAAACAGGTTCTCCCCTACAGTAAATTAATCCATCAATCTATTTTCATTTACACCTTAACCAAACCAGGCCAAAAACAGACTGCACACACCCCTGATCACTGCTATTCATCCACCCTAATCCTTCCAGTCAATGAAAACAATCAATGGAACCTAAAACACCTTCTGGCCGCAGTTCTACATTAAACCAATAATAAAACATCCATGCTCATGGGGAAAAGTAGAAGCAAATAGCAATGAAAAAACAAAAAATGCAGCAAGCTCTATACTCAGGCAATCCCCCCAGCCATTATTGACAGCTTAGCAATGTGTAATAACTGACCACTTAGTGCCATAGGCAAAAAAAGGAGTATTTAGGAATTCAAGTTTACTTCCTTTTTTAGCCTGCGATCAAGGGAGCCCGCAGGATTTTTTGCAGGGGGGTGCAAACCCAGAGCCCCACCCACATAGCTCTCCCCGCCCCCGCCAACACAGCCCCGCCCAAGTCCACCCACCCCAAGCCCCGCCCACACCGCCATTCCAGAGTCCCATTACTTGGCTATTTCTCCCCATTTGCCATAGACACTGTTCAAATCTCTGTGTGCATACTGTTTTATGCTTTAGTTCTACAATGATTACAGGCAGTTGGATTTAATTTACAACTTTTATTTCAAACATTATCGCCCAAACACTGATAGACATTTACTAAACCTAAACAAAGCAATAGTCTTACAACAAAAACAGACTTGGCATTAAAGCTTCTCTACTTTTGAAACTCACATTCAATGAAACAGCATTGAAACCCACATTCAAAGAAAATGCATCTGGCCAGTGGCAGGTTATTTACCTTTGAACTGTTTTCAAGCAATAGGCTCCTTGCACACTGTTAGGGCCATGCAAAAGTTATTTGATTTACCTGATTGTATTAATTATAATATATAATTGAATTATATCCCTTGCATTATACAGCAACACTTGAGTGTGTTTTAAATTTATAGTTTTGAACATTTTCCCAGTAAGCAATGAAACAAAATATACAAACCAATGATGACAAACTGCCCAATTCAGAACATTTCAACCATAAAAGGCCACTCATTACAATCCACCAATATCAGTCAATACACACAATCTCTGTCAAGTAAAAGTAATCTGAATAATTCCGCATTAAAGATATCTGAAACTAATGAAGAGGTTGTTGCTAGAAAACAACTGTATATTTCAGTGTTTAATCTACAAATTCAGTGCCTGCTGCCGTCAAAGAATAAATTGCCTATGTTAAATTAAAAAAATGGTAAGCTGGTATATTGCAATAGAAAATGGATGGCAAGCTGAACAGGTTCATAGTTATTAGGCATCTCATCCAAAGGAGGACATCCTCAGGACTGCAGCATACAAATGTACATGCTGTAGGAATAAAACCTCAAGCCTCTACATTAAGATGCAAGTATTCTACTTGTGGTGCTACTAACATAGCTTTAAAACTTTATACCACAATAGAGATACCATTTGCTAAACAAAACAGTTGCACATTGTAAATAGACTTGGCATGAGCAGCAGTAAACTTCACTTCCCTTAAACCTCACAGTTCCTTGAAAATGCACTTGAAAATAAATTCCACCTGCTAACTCTAACTTGGGCATTTCACTGTCTCTCTCTCTCTCTCTCTCTCTCTCTCTCTCTCTCTCTCTCTCTCTCTCTCTCTCACACACACAAACATACCACACCCCTCGAGGCCTCAACCTTAGTGCAAGAAATCTGGACAAAGCCTAAAATAAATAGGGACAGATTATAAATATGGATCTCTAACTTAGAAAATTGCAAGAATAACAGGATTTGTGTTAGTATGCATTTTTGTAAATGATATGATGTCTAAAACTGAAATGTCTCATTATTTAGCAACTTCAATCCTTTTTAGGAGGAATATGGGGCAAAAATCTGGGCATTCTGCAAAAACCTGGACAGCCGAGGGGTATGCTACCTCCCTCTTACACACACACACACACACACACACACACACACACACACACCAAATAATTCTGGTCAAACTTGAATTAGTTCTGGGAAGGTTGCATTGAACGGCACCGTGCTTGATCTGAAGTGGGTGAAATCCTGGTAGCCAGTGATAATAACTGATCTGCAGCTCAGCAATGTAGTGCATTAAAGCATTTTTAGCAGAGCATTGTTTCATCACTACCTATTGTGTTTGCACATAAGCTGTAGTTATTTCAAACATTTGCCTTTTTTGATTACTACAGAGTACATTTACCCACCAGAGCTATTGTGTTTTGACTTCAGTGTGGAGCTTACCTAGTTGTTGCAGGGCTTGGCTTTTAAGTAAGGTAGCAATGCTTATTTACCATATATCATTAAAGCCACCCAACTACAAGTGCACTAACACATAGACACTGCTATAAAACACTGGTCTCCAATAAAATGTAATGAGCTTCTGAAAATACTGTAATCCTGTCCTTTTATTACAAATACTGTCATATGCATTTCAGTACCCAAGGCTTATACATTATCTAGTTATGTAAATATTCTGTGCATGGCAACAACAAAAAGGCTTTCAATGCTGGTAATTCTTTAACAGTATGCTTACTAAAGCTTACTTGCATCTTACAATCTCCGACAAGCTTACCTGATGTTCATTAAACCATGGCTACTTAAACAGAGCAACAGGGCACTGTGACAGCATGCAGTTCCTGAATAATAAGAAGCATAAATCAACAGTATAAAAATCTGATAGAAAATCAGAACATTCTGCAAAATCAAGGACAGATGAAAAGCCACAGTCGTATTTGTGATCTACCTTGGATGGGGGAATACTCTGCACACTTACACTGCATAACTGCTCCTTGCCTTCCTTGGACACATCCAGAGCCACTACAATGGGGGGTGGGGTGCAATAAGCATGTCATAATTTGAAATGTCTCTGGCTGACAGTGATGGCTCTGACACTCATACCTCTCAACTTCAGAGCAAGAAATCTGGGCAAAACCATACATATAACTAGAAGTGGGACACAGGCCCAAAAATAAGGCCAATTTTTAAATATTGCTCTTATTAACTTAGATAATAGAACAGTAGTAGATCTTGCATTAGTATGAATTTTCTGAAGGGTATAAAATCTGAAACTCAAATGTCTGCCATTATTTTCTAACTTCAATCTTTAATGACTTGCCACTAATTTGCCAGAAAACCACAATTTTATGAAAAACGGACCAAAATCTGATGCAAAAATATAAAGTTGCCACACAATACAGCTGGGAACCTTTCAAAAAAGGGACACCTTTTTAATATTAACACTGTTAACTTGAGCAGCTAACAAAATAAGAGCATCTACATGCATTTCTGAAATAAAAGTAATCTATAACTCTGATCATTACAGTTCTATATAATTGTAAACCCTCCACATTTTCTTCCAAAATTGCCATTTTGGAGGAGGGATTATTAGGGGAGAGCAACATTTTGAGCCAAAATTGGGGACAATTGAGAGGTTTGGATATTCCTAATCTACAAAGTGATTTGCACGTACCTCTCAACCTCTTAATGCAGGAAATCTGGACAAGGCCAAATATATTGGGGGAACATGCAAACACTACTAAAAATTGCTCTTGTATAAACTTAAGACAGTCTTGCATTAGCATGCATTTTTCTGAAGGTTATGACGTCTGAAACTCAATATCTGTCATTTAGTGACTTCATTCCTAAATGATTTGCTAGAAAACCACAAATTTTATGAGGAATAAACCAAAAATAAGAAGCAAATATCTATTAATTCTGCAAAGATATGGACAACTGAGAGGTATAGACAACTTGTACACCGAAGTGCAGGTTATATCTGTTTTCTTGAAAATTATATGACACCAAATTGCATACTTATGTTACTGGTCTCATAGATTTAAAAACAGTGGAGACATTTTTTTCTGTAGTAGTAATGGGATGGAGATGAATAAAATTGTTGAAATTAGTTGCTGGAGCTCATTCAGCTTTCCAATAGGCCGTGTGCAAATATAAAAGTAAGTAAATGATGTTTTTGTTTGTTTGTGCTTTTCATACACACAAAACTGTTCATCCTGGGCTGGTTTTATAAATTGAACAATGGTGAAACACACTAGTACTTTATCAGTTTCTATGAGAAAGTTAGCACTCAACGTTTCAACACAAGTATTTAGGAAGCTTCTGCAATTATTTTTTAACAGATCCCAGATCTAGCAGAAACTAAACTGATAAAACTATTATTAATGTGGGCTTATATCAGACTTCTGTTTTTTTTAATATAATCTTTTTGATTCATTGTTTAAAACCTCTTCACTGGCTAACAAACTAAGTTATACTACCTAATTCAATCAAAATTATTGACAGGCTGTATTGCTTTACTATCTAGTCCTGGTTAATGTATGATGCCAAATGTGCAAGCAAAGAGATTTCCAGATTTTGTAAACACAAACTCCCTGCACAAGATTGTCAGTACACTAACCAGAGTTGCAAACATATTGGATTTGGTCCTCACTAATATGAGAGAGTACTGGACACCCTGTAGTGTAATGTCTTTTCTGGTATGGTCAGACCACAAAATGGTCTCCTTTAAAGTAAAAATAAAACCTGGAACCCTAGCTCACCCTGAAATGTTCTGGCTAACGTCCTACCATGAAGTGATAACCTGGCAAAATTCCAAGCCCCATAAACCCTGAGAAGTTGAAGACTGCTGCCTACATGGAGCTGTCCCTATACAAGCATGTTAATAGCTGCAGAGAAGCAGTTGTACTCACCAGGAAGAATTACAGAACTAACTTAAAACACAAGCCACCCTGGTGGAATCACAACATCAGCAGGCTGTAGAACAGAAGGAAGAAAACCATGGCAAAAATTTGGAGGTGTAGCACTCAGTAGGATAAAAGCACGTTCATCAAATTAAACAAACAACTCAGAGGACAAATAAAGTCTACCAAAGGCAAATTTGAGGTAAATTTGGCCTCCCAGGCCAAGAAAAATCACAAGGAATTATTTAGCTATGTTGTCATTAAAAGAATACAGAGAGTAAGTAACATGCCTAATCAGACCACCTCATGGCCCTCCCTGTATTCTGTCTCCTACAAGCTGTTGAGGGGAGATTTATGCCTGGCATACAAGACATTGTCAGAGCCCACCCAGATGGACCTTCTATATGTCTGCAAAACAAAGAGCAACATAATTATCCACTCTAAAGACTTAAACCTTGCCTGTGATATAAATGTGACCTGCTGAAGAGACAGTTATGTATCCTAGAGACTACCCCTTCTCTGGAACAGACTCCTCATCCATGTGAAGCAGAATTTCTCCCTAACCTGATTGGCTGGAGAAGAGGAAATTCATCCTTCATTTGGCACCTATGTCTCTAATGGAAATAGGCAGCCAGTAAATGGTTCATTTCCAAGGCCCTGCTTGTTAATGTTTCATCTCCCAAGCCCCTGCTTAAACCTATCAAGGGTACCAGAACTTGTCAGAGATTTGAGAGTTATGGCTAGGCTTAAAAGTCTTTTGTAGTGGTTACCCTAGTACACACCTATGAGCCTAGGTAGTTCACATTAAAATCACCTAGAATAACAATATGTTATTGTTTTATTGTTTTGGGCAGCTGAGATGATAGTAAGAATAAGGAATTTAAGTTTGTAAACAGAGGCTGGAGAGGGAAGGTAGGTGACTTATTAGAAGGTGACTGTACTTCCAGGAGGGAGGTTTTAAAAGGATCCAGCTGGGTTCAGTATCTGAGGAGGCATTTGCTTGGGCAATGATCGTTGGTTTAATGTTGTTTTATGCACAGTGAGAGTGCCCCACCTTGTCTTCTGATGTGTCTTATGTCTTGGAGATATTTGTATGAGGGAAGTAGATGCTGAAAATTAGGATTGTTTTGTTTGAGCCATGTTTAACTGACAGCTGTGATGTTGGGTGAGTAGGGTTGTGAGGATGGTGTTTATCTGGTCAAGTTTTTAATGATGCTTTCGGTGTTAATTAACGTACGGGAGAGGGTGGAGGTGTTAGAAAAGTTATGGGTGTTATTTGGTGGGAGGGACCTGGACTGGATTCAGTGTTGGCTCTGTAGAGGAGTTATGAGCAAGATAGGGGTGAATTTATAAAGGTGTTTAGGAAGCTTGAGGTGGAGTTACTGGAGTTTGGTAGGTTTGTAGGAGATGAGGTAAAGGGAGTATGAAGCTGGAGCTGTGTTTGAGTGGAAGGTGGAGAATGGTGTGTATGTGTTTCAGCAACATAAATCATGAACTTGTACTATAAAAAACTGGGCAGATCTTTTCTGCGCTTACATGACTATGTGTTTGTGAAACTGCAGTTTGCTAACCAAATTCAAGGATATCATTTTAGTTCCACCAGCAGCCAGGTTTGGAATCCCTGGAGATTCCATTATGAGTCCCTTCTTTTTCTGTGTAGATATCAGCCAGGCAGCTTTTCTTGCTCTTTATCTACCTGTAAGACACTCCGATATGTCGCTGATGTCATTTTCTGCAAGCATCTACTATCAGTAGAGATCCTGTCCACAGACTTCCTGAATGACTTTGCTTTCTGTGTAAAACTAGCTCTCCTAAAATAGATTTCTTTTAAATATCATCAAAAGTAATAGTGTTGTTAAGTTCTCAGGTCTCTACATGTTACCCATCCTCATTTCAATCAAAATATGAAAATCATCAATGTTACGTACGTCGGATACCCTGGTTACCTTGCACCTTCCTTTTAAAGCCTATAAGCCTGTATCCTAAACATCTGTAATGCCACGGGTACTATACTTAAAACATGCATTTAGAGCCACTTCTGTTCTTTCTATGATTCCCAACTTGCTGGTCATGGCTTCACACTCATTTTTCTTGCCCCAGGGCCCTCCCTGTTAGTTATATATTTATAAATCTGTAGCGTGCTCCTCACTGCCCAGCAGATTAACTTAGTCCAGAGTTATATCTGTCATTTTGTTCTACCTGTTTCTGGACTTATCCATCCTTGCAAGCTCTACTCCCTGCATCACAGGTTCCACCGAAGTATTAGGTCATGATCATTTTATCTTTCATTAACCACACAGTCAGGTCACAAAAACCTACAGAGTCCTACCATATATCTCCACTCCTCAGCTTTGCCTGGTTGTGCCACACCAGATCCTAATGGCATCTTCTGCTCCACGAGGATCAAGTTCACATGCTCACAACCAAAAACTTTCATTGCACATGATCTTCTAAATTATAGCCTGAGTACAAGCATTCCCAGAATATTTGCAAGCAACAATGATGCAAAAAACAACTTTTTACACAAGGGGGGGGGGCATGAGGGGCTTGCCCCTAAATGATCCAAACTTCATTATTCTCACTGTGACATTGCTGCAGCTTGGAGAAAGAATAGTTATTGACAACAGTGTAATGTCTCTCTTAACTTTTTTTAAGGTGCGTTAATTTCAGATTACCCTAAACGTGCTAATAAGCACACGTACAGATCATGCCTGCAAAGATATGAACTAAGAAACTGAACAAATGCTAGTTCTAGCACTTGAAGATCAAGTCTGATGGATGAACAGGAGAATATCAAGTGCTCCATGAATGTAAAACCTGCATTTCTATTTTCGCCTTATATTTCTTAAGCTCAGCCCTCAACAAATGGAATAATCTCTTCAACAAGCTAAGGCAAATCTTTTGATGCAAATCCTTTTTTCAAACTTTCAGCAGTATATGCTAACCCAGTTGATCTGCCAAGGTATAGCAGTCTACCTCCATCCTTAATCCAACCCTTCCACTGTAATATCTGCTTCTGGCAGTCTTTAGCCCTTCCACCAAAGCATGCCTATATTGAAATACCCAATGGCAGGCAGTAATAGCAGTTGTTCATAACTAAACCACATGTTCTCAATAAGTACTTACTGTATCGTTTGTTTCACTTTCTCTTATTTATAAGATCACCCTTCCTTGCCCCAAAATGTGCACTATGACACACTTTAAATACCTAAAACTGTAATTTGTAATCAAGGGTGTAGTTTGGGATACTCAATGCACTCAAAAAAGTTATTTTTTTCTGAGAATTTGGTAGAAACCTCAAAACTCAAAAAGTACAGAATGTTTAGAACTATATAAGTGTATGCTTACAGCATAGAAATGTACAAAGAATGCTTGTGTGAAAAGAATGCATCTCTAAAATAGTTTTTTAGGGATATCGATGGTAACAGTTATCCTATATGCTTGGGTAGCATTTTGAAGGTTGAGTATGTTTTTTAAAATAAGTGGATGGTGGGGGCAACAACATTAAGTCTGAGTGCAAATATCTGGCTACATCTTTGCATGTAATAGCCTTGTACCATCGCTATTGACATATTCTTATTACAGCAAATATCAGCCCGGTTTTGTAACTTGCTTAAGAAATGCTTCTTGAAAATTTGATCAGACATGCATGGAGTCATAAACCCTTACTCAGCATGTCTGGTTATCAAATAGGATTGTGAACCCTGCAAATTTTTGTTCCAGTTGCAGTAATTATATTTGTAAACCACCTTTCATATGTCTTGTAGAATACGTCAATAGTGGAGAGCACTGCACTTTGGGTAACCACGTTACTCAGTAGTCTGGATTTATACTTACACATGATCCAGTGTTCTCTATTATCGATGAAGAATACTGCCATTGTATAGTAGCTTATCTCAGCTCAGTTTTTATCTCACTTGACCAGTACCACAAAATAGGAAGGCATGCCGGATATTGTACAACAGTGACACCTTTATCAGAATTCTCAAGGTCAGTAGTATATAACTCCAGAACATTGGTCTTTTGAGTGCAGATGTCTAAGAATGAAAATCCCTTCCTAATAGGTTGATTCTAGAATTGCTCAGCAGTCAATTAACAATCTAGCCAGAAGACCCCCAAGCCTTGTCATTTTATATTTTCTGCCAGTTTTGGTAGGAAGGTAGTATTAGTTTAAGGCTAAAATGACTTTCAGAAGATAGTGAAGAAGGTTGGACTGATGATCCACACTTGTTTGATTCCATTTTGGATGCTGAATGCATTTGGCTTTGAGTCATTGTAGAGTGCCTGAGACAGTTCTACGAGAATCAGTTTAGTAGCACAAGGTTTCCTTTAAGACAAATCTGCCTGTTGTAAACTGTAGACTACATTATAGGTGCTCTAATATCGCTGTAAATCAGATTATTTAAACCAAATTCAGTGATATGCTTATTTTTAGTTTTAATGTATCTCTTTTTTACAGAAAACTTTGCTACAGATTGTAAATTCATTCATTTTCTGATTAGTGGGTTAATGTAGTTCAGGGTACAGGGGAGCCAAAGTCTATCCAAGTACTTACTTGGTGTAAGGCAGAAATTTCAGTGGAAATACTTAAAGATAATAATTCATTTAAACTGCACAATCATCCTGAATTTTCCACTTAAGTAGTTCCACTCAGTTCATTTCTGCTGGACAACAAGAGCAATATTTTATGAAGTCATCTAATTTTTTAGCTCAAGTTGATAACCCTACAATTATGGACATCTCCAGAGCTGCAGAGGAACCTCTGCGAAAACTGAAGTCCTGAATTCAATGTTTTGTGCAGCATTTCACTGTGAGTGGCCTTGAGGACAAACCAGAAGGAATTCAGTGTGCCATTAAGGCATTTAATGTTTTTCTTTCAAAAAGGAAAAAGTCATGGTGACATCACATTGGGGTTGAAAGTATCAGTTACTTAGCGAGAAGAAGAAAGACATATAGAAAGTGACTTTTCAGCACTAGTCAGGTTTTTGTTTGTGTTCTTTGTATTATTTTTTATTTTACATATGAGTTAAGTGTTGTCAGTTAATCCACTCTTCAAACTTACCAAGTGGCCGCGTCTTTTTATGCAAAGACGTGAAAGCAGTTTGTATTACATGGTTATGCAAGCATAACACATGCATCACAAAGTTTATACCTCTCAAATACCCTGATTTTGCATAATGTTATTGAATCATTCCGTAGCTGTCCATGATTTTTGTAGAACGGCCCTGATTTCACCTCATGTTTTTGCTTTGTCCGCCCATGTAAAACTTTCAATTTTCTCATAAATCACTGAGGATTATGGTGAGTCTGCAATGCCAGACATTAGACGTTCTTACTTTTATTGTCCTGAAAAATATTTTGATGCAAAATATGTTTTTCTATTGAAAAAATGATATACTGCCTTAGGCTGTGTGTAGCATTACTGTGATAGTTACTTACTTACTTTCTTAAAATAAACAGAGGAAAGAAAAGACCCAGAGTACTAGAGCAGGAACTGCAGGAATGACCTGATTTTGCATCATTAAAGCAATAAGTGTGATGACGTGAAAACAGGAAATACCGCACTAGTAAGTCTGTGGAGAGACATAATTTGCAAGGGGGATGTTATAGTAAAATTAAATAAAAGAATAGGCTAATAACCTGAATTAAAGAGCAGGAAGCCATCTAATCATCTCGGAATAAAAAAAACAACCTTCAAGTAAGTCCATTACTCATTGAACATTATCTTTAAGATTATAGAGTACGAAACTCCATAAAGCCAAGCATAAAACAGATGTCTTTTCATTGATGTAGACAGGTCACTTTCAATGTCCAGAAGCTGGTGCAGAAACCTACTGGTAAGTCTCATCTCATGTTACCTTCGATAGTGTTACAGTATCTGTCAAAGTTCATACCACCCATCTAAAATAACAGTGCCTCTATGATGCTTCTACTGGTAGCATGATATAATATGGTAAAAGAGCAGCAGAGCAAGAGAAATGCTTTGAGTTAGTAATGACATCAGTAACCACTGCATTGATGTTAAAGTAATATTACATTATCTTACCTACAATCCTACTAGTTAATGCCAGTCAGGAGCGGTCTTAGGTCAACTGGTGCCCTAGGAAGGAGTACTGCATAATTTCACTCCACTACTGAAAAGTTAAATTAGAGGGCCCATCTGAGGGGATGTGTTTGCTAAGAGATAGTAACACACACACACACACACACACACACACACACACACACACACACACACACACACACACACACACACAGTCCCATCTTCCGTCCAACTACTCACTCTGAAAGTGTCCCATCTTCCATCCGTTTCAGTTTCCGCTTGCTCCTAAGTATCCGTCCATCCCACTTGCTAACCCGAAACCGTCCGTGTCCCGCCTGCATCTTCAGTGAAGTCCGTCTCAGTTTCCACTTGCGAACCCGAAACCGTCCGTGTAAGCTCCCGCTCGCAAACTTGAAAATACAAGCACTGTGCGATGAGCGATGATGTCAGCACACCCGCGACTGAACTTCTTTCTTCTTAAAGAAGAACGCGCCCAAAAAAAAAAAAAAAAAAACTTTTTTTAAAACTAGTCAGCCGATTCCAGGGGGGTGCAAGTGCACCCCCTTGCACCTGCCTGCGGGCGCCCTTGCCTGCGATATACACATCCTCTATCACAGAGCAAAACATTTACAAATAAATGTGCATACCTTCCAGAATCCCATCTTTGGTTTTAATGCAATTTCAATCTTTGCTAGCAAGGTAAAATCCTTCAATAAATATGAGTATGCCCCCTAAAATACATAAAGTTCTCTTTATCAACCAGTTACTTTTCACTATTGCCTTTTCCTAAACTCCTGTGACTGTGACAAAATGCAGCAGCATATTAGACTCTAAGCATGCCACTGAATGAAACCAGCTCTGAAATTTTCTGTATGAGGCATTACATTTATATAAATGTGAATGTATAAAAATGCCATTGGAATGGGTAATTACATGAGTCCACATATTATATAACTAATCAATATACAGTTGCTACTCACTTTCAAATGTTTCAGCAGACATCTGGTCATCTGTGCTGAGCCACGTGACTGCAATGTATTCTTCCACTCAGAGTGGTAGAACAGTCTGTGTAGCCACCACAGTCTCTGTAAAGTAATGTCATCTGATTTCTACACTGAAACTACAACACTTAGATACAATACGGATTCCTATAACATGCATTGTTTTAATTGTCCAAGGTTACTGCCTCCAACATACTAAATCATGTCGCATCTAATCCTACTTCCTCTAGTCTAAAAAGACATAGTGTGTCCATATTTTTGCCATACCCTTATTCTTCCATCTTAATCTTATCCCTGTCACCCACAACCTTTCTTTAAGTAAGGACTCAATAATTCTATACAGTACGAGAAGAGATACCTCACTAAGTTCCTACGCAATGACAGAATTCTCATTGATCCTTAGCTTTATTTTTATTTTTACTTATTTATTTATTTTACATTTGTTGACCGGGCTAGTCTAGCTGGACATATATCCGTTTACAGTAGAGGCCCGGGGAGAAAAGCTCCAGTATAGATAAAATTACAGTGATTTATAACAATTTAAGAATTTTCTTAATAGATTTATACAAGGTACAAGAGAGGATGTATGTGTAAACCAAAGAGTATAAAGGTCATACAGTCAAACCAATTAGGAAAAACTACAAGAAATAGCTAGCTAAGCTAGATGTTTCACTGTGTGATATCTTAAACTTCCTGTAATAGAGACCCATGGGATATATGCAAATTACTCCTTAAGGACATCAAGTGTTTCAGCTATATAGCTTCTGAATGTCCATGACCTTTTTATTCTTTGGTTTGGATGTTAGGTGGGATATTTTGCAGATACCTTAATGGTTATGGACATCAGCTGGGTGTAAAGACCCTGTGTTTCTAAAGTAAAGCCACACAGTCCACTTATGCTTTGCTGACAAGGTCATAAGAAGGCCGAAATATGCATCTCCACAGCTAGTGGGGTTTGGCTTTATTGGCCTGAATATGTCCATAAAGACTTAAAAAGAAAAAACTAAAAACTTATAGGTAAAGGTACCGCATCCAGGTCCAAAGAAGTTATAGTGCCATTCTAGTCAGCCCTTATCAGACCCATCAATGAGTACAATATCTCCTTTAGCATGTACCTAACTAGACACTTGCAACAGCTGGAATGCCCACAAAGGTTTCTCACTAAGAGAATCCAAGGCATGAATACCCCATCCTACATAGATTGCCTAAAGGCCCTCTCTCTGTACCCAGTATCCTACAGGTTCCTGAGATGTGATCTATGCCTGTCTTATAAGGCATCCTCATATCCAGCCCTGATGGATCTTTTGCACATCTGCAAAACAAACAGAACTAGAAACACTAGACCCAAGGATCTGAACTTCACTTGTGGCATAAATACAGCATGTTGAAGGGATAGATATGCGACTCAAAGGATCCTCATGTTATGGAATAGACGCCCCATCTAGGTGAAGCAGAGTTCATCCCTGATCTTATTCAAATGAAGTCTTGACCATTGGATGGAAATTGCAAATTCATCCCTGGTCTGGCTCCCATGTCTCTGATGGACACAGAACATCGGTACATACAATGTTTCACTAATTGACATCCCCTAACAAGTCTCTTAGCTACCTCCTTATTAACATACTTCCCCTCCTAATAGATATCCAAGGTACTCAGGGACAAAACTGGGTTGGAGTGCACAGCTAGGCTTATAAAGGCCCAAATGGTCGCTAACTTAGTAACAACCAATGAACCTATAAAGCATTTTTTGACAGCAAAGAACATCTTAGTAAGTTTGTAGAGTTTTGTTCCACACACATTCTCCTGTTTCCTTCTCTTTGTTGAAAATTTGGCATCCTTTTGGTGGTTAGTAAGATTCATGAATACTTTAGAATGTGCACAAGCCCTTCTTGCACAAAATGTAAAGAAAATTAATAGTGGATCTCAATTCAAGAACACATCATCTGAGCTCCCATATGCCAAATATGCAAAATATCCCTAACTGAGTAAGATGGCTGGGGTATGGGATTCGCAGACATGACTGCTTTTAAAGGCAGGCTTACTTCTCAAGTCCTATGCTCAGAAATTCTGGACAAAGCCAAATATAATGGGGGACAAAGAACCACATTCAGGAACAGTTTTAAATACTGTTTAATAGAACAACAGGTTTTGCATTAATACAAATTTCCTGAACAATAAGATGTACAAAATTCTAAATGTCTGGCATCATTGACTGATTGTAATCTTCAGTGATTTACTAGAAAATCTAAAATTTTATGAGGAAAAGCAGGGCAAAAATATGAGGAGAAATCAGGGATGGTTGAGAGGTATGGAAGCAGGCCTCTTGTGTAGTACTACAGGAAATCCTGGAATACACCCCTCAGCCAAATCTCTCCTAATAGCAAACACTCCCTGTTAGCCTCTGAGTCCACACAGCCCCACCCAGCCTTTGTACAGAAGGCGTGGAGTGTCAAGCTCCTACCCTGTCTTGGCAGAGAGCAGAATCTTTCACACCCTACCCCCTTGTGTCAATGAACAGTGCCCTGTGGTTCTCCATTACAGTATGGAATCAGAAAATGATTGGAGATCATGACTGCTCTATTCATACCCTCCTATGTGTCTCACTCCAGAAATTAGTCTTCTCTGCCTACCGCTCCCTCCACTCTATAAGTGACTAAAGGTCACAGATTTTCCCATGCCCTCTTAAAAATCTCTGCAACCCTCTAATCAAGCAATAGTCCCAGTGGTGTTTAGTTTAGCCACCTACCCCTCCACTTCTCCTGGCAGTGACTAGGTAAAATCCCTACTTTAGTTATATTTATGTGTCAGAATTTCCCTTCATATTCTAAACATCAGATTTCCACCACAGGTACGCAGTAGCAGTTACCTGATTTGACTGATTACTATACTAATAAGATGTGCAGTGACTCTGTTCAGGAATTACATCTCATTAGCATAGTGTGGAGTGGCTGGTTCATTGGACCATGCTGGCTATCCCCTGCTATGCTGCTCTAGCACCACCAACCCACCCCCATCCCACCATTCTCTACAAGATTTGTACCACGGATATGACATATTCCTTTGGCCTTGTAAGCCAGGGATACATCACTCACTCTTCTGGAATCACTGCTTCATTTTCTTTTTCATTTTTGGCTAATCCACATCTATAAATGACCTAAAATTTAAAAATAATAAGTAAATAAATAAATATACTACTAAAAGTGCATGATGTTTTTATTTCTGTCAAATACATACCATTGTTTAGATAAAAATATAATACTCAAAGCTGAATATTTAAAAACAGATCATATTCTCTGACATTAATTTTGCCTTTTCCATGATAAATCATTATTTATTCATTTTCTGATACATGTTCTAGCCTATATAGAGGTACAGGGTGCCAGACCCTATCTCATCATACAGGGGCATAAAGCAAAGGAGTAATCCAGGACAGGATGCTAGCCCATAACATACACATGTGCACACAGTCACACATACACTCATATGTACACACACACATACACCAGACACACACACACACACACACACACACACACACATGCAAGTGTGTACTTATATGTAAACACACAAAGATATGTTCCTCATTTTATTATGTTTGTCCTACTTAAACATTTTAAACCAATTTGACATGTTTATTCTTTTTGTTTTCTGTTATACTAAACCTAAGGCAATTTCTGCAGTACTGGCAAAGAGAAAGTATTTTATGGTCAACTATACCCAGCAGACCTACTTCACTGCTGCATATTACAAGCAGAATGATTTTGACCACATTCATAATATTTCTGTGATGCGGTAGCGTTGTCGCCTCACAGTAAGACATTGTCCTGTTCGATTCTCAGCTAGAGCGTCTTCTGTGTGGAGACATGCGTGAATGGGCATACCCTCGTTGAATGTTGTAGATCAGGGCTGGCAACTTGGCACGTAAAAATCTACTGCCAATCATTAGCAGACCGGAGTTCCCCTGTGGTGACCCCTAACCAGGAAAAGCCGAAAGACACAACAACAACATAATATTTCTGTGATAAGTCTGTATTCTCATTAAAATGCTAATATTTTTTTCTGAATCTTCACACACGTGTAACTATCCATGATTACAGCAGGATAAGTGGTGTACACTGTATTGTCATGAATGTTTTTTGGACTACTTCTGAAAAAGGAAATTTAATTTAGTAGTCTAAACTAACTAAAAGGAGTAAACTATTGAACTGCTGCTCTAGCTGCTAATACATACAATCTCACTGTCTGAAAGAAAGCTATTACTGATATACAGACTCCATGTCAACAGCTAAATAAAAACAATGCATTTAAAATGGCACAGGGTAGTCTATGGAGCAACTTATTCATAGGAAATCATACTCTTTTTTCTTATCTTTACATGTAGGGCACGTCTGCTCTAATGAGCTGCCAAACATACTGTATGCAGCTGTCATTAAAGGCACATTTCTTGACTTAGTTTCTTTGCTCTTAATTAAAAAATTTGGTCATTTCTCTTTTGGTCTACTGTGTATATAAAAGTTTGCTGCTAGAAACAACAAACTAGTTCTTTAAACCAGTTACTTTTGCAAAGGATCCCCATTGTCATGGCAAAAAATGGTTGATGATGAGTCTGAAAACTAATATTTATTATAGTCCCAGTACAGCAAAACACAATTTCTGAAAGCCACTTTTAGCTGACCAGAAATCTTGTTTGCAGTGCTCAAGACCTGTGCACCACAGCTATGTAGGGAAGGCCCCACACCGCCATAATACATACAAACCCTACATTCACATAACAATGGATGAAAATCGCAAAATCCAGGTTTGCTAAAATCCAATTTCAGCATAATTTCTTTGCACTGTCAAGACTCGTACAATGTTCACAAGCTGCTATTATTTTTCCAATAAAATAGCCAAAAATGCATCCTTCAGTTTTCTGAAACATAAGGAATATAGTACCCATTGAAAATTGTCATTATATTTATATTTTATATTTATTTTTCAGTGCAGCTCATACGAAATCAATATTTAGAAATGATATTCATGAAAATGATTTTAATGCAGTATTTTGATAAAACATCAATGCCATATTTTATCTTTGTGCATTCCAGTCAAGTTTTCATTTTTCTTATAATAGGACTATCTTAAGACTATGACATAAAAACAAGATTCTTACCTCAGAAATTCCAGAGTCCAGGAAGCTACGGAGGAAGGATTGCCTGTAAAAGGGACTAATAGTGGAAGAAAAGAAAGGAAATAGATCATACTCAAAGAAGCCCTCTCCAAAAAACTGATCAAGCAGTCGGCTTGGGTAGAAGGGGCTATGAGCTCGTCTGAACCAAGGATGCTGAATGGTAATATCCATGACTGCTGCTGCAGTTGGTGAGGCAAATTAGCTGGGTTACTTTAAGAGAGGAAAACAGATGCTTCTAGGACTGTGCAAGTATGTGCACGTGCAAGTGTTTGCCTGGGAGTGGAACTCTCTTGCTGTCTCTATATATACAAGTACTGTAGAATGAAGGTATTATGTAGGATTTCTCTGAAAGGACATGATCTCATGAAACACAGACTTTGGTCAGCAGAACTGTAGCGAGTGACCTGAGAATGACAGTCTGGTTGGGATATGCGCCAGAGTTACAGTATTATTCAAATATCTTCCCATTCAGCAGAAACAGCAACTAGTGTCACCTTTCTGTACAGGAATGCAACAATATAAATCTCTAGTGCTTACAACTTCATTTGAAGACATTTGCTCCTAATAACAAAACTCTTCACTTGCAATACCATCAGTATTTTTGCATTCTTAACTTAACTGATTTGCTGTTTTTCATTTAACTCTGAAACACTGTAATATACTTAGCTCTGTGACAAATACAATACTGAAGATTTGTCAGCATATTTACACTTAATTTAGCAGACAAGCAACAGAATATTTCGTAATTTACAGCAAATTAATATCTCATGATGTAATTTAGGCACAAATTAATTCTAATGTGCATCTTTGTAACCATAGATTAAGGCCATGTTTTATGTGCTAGAGAAAATCTTGTCAAAAGTACCTTTCTGAAAAGGAGCATTGCCTACAAGGGCCAACCGAATTTACAAAAGGTAAATAAAAATGTAAAGAAATGTGACTTCATTATGCAATAGTAGGCTTGATATACAAATCACATAATACAGTAATGACACAAAATGCACTGAAGAACACATTTGCCAAACATTTTCTTATTTGTATTATACTAGTTTCAAAACTAGCAATTGCTGTATATAATTAGTGAGGCTCTGAATTCTGCTATTTGAAATTAACTAGCTTTCCATTCATAACTGGGCTGATGTTTTCAGCAATGGACCCATTATCAAATGCATCTGAAGTTGCATTCCACCAGTACACACAGAAAAGAAACATAGTTGTCTTTACCACCACCCTAGCTGCCTAAAGCACATTGTACCTCTACACATCACAAAGTATATCAAATTTCCCAATCCTTTATTATGTAAGCACACTGTTGGTTTGTGAACCTTTAATAGTTCAAGTTATGCATCTTACAAGATGAATGAATAAGGATTTCAAGTAAAAGATAAAGCAGCTCCAGGGAAACGGAGCAAGGTGCAGAGAAAATGAAGTCAAACAGAATAAAAACTGCACCAAAAGCTCACACGCCAAAAATTTTATTTAAACAAAAAGGTAAGCGCTTTTGCAGCTAACAAAGTCGCTTCATCAGACAGCTAGTAAAATACTATAAAACATTTAAATAAATAAAAAACATGTCAGGTGATCAGCACTGCTAAGGTCATTGGTTATAGTTAATTAAAAAATTGTCATGATTAGTTAAATTAAAAACACATGAGTGCTGTGCATTGTATAGCCTTACTAAGCTCTTATAAAAGTAGAGAAAGCATTTCACATAACAATAACACTGCACATAACAACAAGCTAACCATTTCTGTATATATCATACTAAAAATTAAAGCTTCCAAGGACAGGTTACTAGAATTTATGTGGCAATGGACGTGCTTTGAGAAAAGGTTTAAGGGAAGCAATGCCATTCAAACCTGGGGGGTTTTCAGCATTAAGCTTAGGTATCCATTCTTGCTCAATGCTTTCTGTGTGATTCTCAATGTCGCCCCTTCTGATGTCAGGATGTATTACTTGTATCACAAAAAATTTAAAAATATGTGTAGGATCTTCACAGTTTACATGGTTAGCTAATGCACTGCTGTCTTTCTTATTGTTAATGTCCCTAATATGTTCAAGCACTCTATCTTTGAACATTCTATTCGTTTTTCCTACATAAAATGAATGCAGGACACACAGAAAGAGAAGTATACTACATTAGAAGTTCTGCAGTTGGCAAAGCATTTGCTCTTAATGTTAAAGCCTAAAGATGGATGGGTATAACTGGTACTAACATGAATGAGTTGGCAGGCTATGCAATGCTTGCAAGAAAATGTACCAAAGCGATCACTTTTACCAGTATGCTGTGATCTCTTTTTATTGCACAGATGCTGTTTCAGTGAGATGTTATTCCTAAACGTAAAAGAGGCGGATTTTCCAATTCTGTCTGTCAACCCAGGTGTTTCTTCTAAAATACTCCAATGTTTTTTAATGATGTTGGTATATTCATTAATATCACTGGAATATTGCATAATAACCCTAAAACCATTGGTGTTGTACTCCAGTCTCTGCCCTGAATCCAAAGATTGACCTTCACTGAG
Source organism: Protopterus annectens (assembly GCF_019279795.1). Taxonomy (NCBI): domain Eukaryota; kingdom Metazoa; phylum Chordata; order Ceratodontiformes; family Protopteridae; genus Protopterus; species Protopterus annectens. The sequence continues at coordinate 265,496,852 of NC_056735.1, read as the reverse complement.
ATATGGTTGCATCTGCCACTGCGTTGCCTCCAGGCTTTAGTAATGGCACTGTCAATGTCTTGTGCACTATATCCTCTATCTAAAAATTCTTGTTTAGCTACTTCCAGAGCTAGTTGTGCTGCTCTGTCATCGCTGTGTAGTCTCAAAATTAAATAAACTTGTCCTTTGACAACGTTCTTAGTGTCTAGGATGTATGCTAGACCTGTGCAACAGAGCATTTTTCCTAGTGGGCTTTCTGTAAATGCTACTATTCAGTTTCTGTTGTTCTGAATTTTTAACTAATACATCTAAAACATTTATTTCACTGTATGAACATTGATAAGTAAATTTTAAAAACTTAGTAGTGTAAATGTATTTGACAAATTCATCCGATTCTTGATTGTTTCCCTTCCACAGAAGGAAAACGTCGTCCGTAAATTAAGCAATATTCACTCTACAAAAGAAAACAAAGATTTCAAATACTGTATATACAAATACAAAAAACAAGCACTACACAAACAATTCATTCACATCAATCACAATCCCTAAAAACAACTGCAACCACATAAATTAAGATCCCTGAAATGAAATTCTTCAAAATTGGAATGCAAACAAAAACATCAATACAGTCAAATCAGACTGAAAACTAAAAAATGCACTAAATTATATCAGATTAACTAATCATATAACTAAAACAAAACCCTAAGAGGCATTAGGTGTCGTCAGTTGGTATAAAGGTTATGGGGCGGCCATGGTGGTGCAGTGGTTAGCATTGTCGCCTCACAGCAAGAGGTTCTCCAGTTCGATCCTCGGCTGGGGTGCCTTCTGTGTGGAGTCTGCATGTCCTCCCTGTGGTCGCGTGGGTTTCCTCCGGGTGCTCTGGTTTCCTCCCACATCCCAAAGACATGCAGTAGGTGGATTGGACCCTCTAAATTGGCCCTAGGAGTGTGTGTGTGTGTGTGTGTGTGTGTGTGTGTGTGTGTGTGTGTGTGTGTGTGTGTGTGTGTGTGTGTGTGTGTGTGTGTGTGTGCCTTCTGTGGAAGGTTGGGCGCTGGGCTGGCAACTTGACACTGTAAAACCTCACTGCCAATCATGAGCAGACAGGTGATCTGCTGTGGCGACCCCTAACCAGGAAAAAGTCGAAAGAAGAAGAAGGTGGTATAAAGGTTATGATGTTTATGTCACAAATATAAGGTACTGTGTTTGATTCTCACCTTTGAAATGCTAGTTAGCTAGGCTTAAAAAGACCCACAAGGGCAGCTAGCCTAGTACTTACCTACAAAACTATTAATATAACCTTCACTACACTTCTACAACAATGCCACAAAATAACTATAACCATGCAACAAAAAAAAAAAGATTGAGACTGGGGTTCATATACATATGGCCCAGCCAGAGCACAAAGGTAACTACCACAAGCAGACACTAACTGCAGAGTGTGGGTGATTCTAAGAAATGCATATGTGTCAAATTAACTGTGAGTTGCCTCACACTGCAAACTCCTAATTTGAACGAGAAGCAAAACACAAATGGCTCAATGAAAAACACTTGTATTACAAATTACATATTTATTTATGGGTTACTTAAATTGGAAAGTATTATTACCCAGTGGACCTCTTCAGTCATGATCCAGTTATATGGCATATGAGGCCATATCAACATTAGACTTACAGTGAGATTCAATAAAGCCTACACAGTGGTTTTCCACAGTGTGCCATCGCAGCGAGATGCACACACAGGCACAGAAACTTTTAAATTCAGTAAGCTCTATGTAGCAGCACACACCCCTGCACAAGCAAGGTAAACACCATGCTATGACAATTACTGCATAAGCAGCTGAATTGCAAGCTAATCAACTAAGGCAACACATTGGAGATATCCAACAAGCTATAAAGCAACCATGTAGACTCCGTGCTGGTGTTCCCCGTGAATTCCAAAACTTTTGAAATACTGCCAAGGAGAGAAGTATACATGGACAGAATAAAAAGTAAAATGTGTGAGAGTTGTACAGAGCTGACTTTAACATGTGACAGTAGGCTGGATGCAACAAAAGGAGAGTAACAATAGCAACATAATCCTTTGTTGTGCAATAACACAAATGCAGCTTTGCTCCCCCACCCCCAAATGAATGAACAGTACACTTGTAAGTAATGCAGACAGATAAAAGTGTAAAACTGTGTGCTAATCAAAATAAATATTAAAAAAAAACATTAAACAGACTATTCATAGTTATATGTCAGCATATGCAACATGTAGCTGACGAAATGCAGGCATATCATCTAAAAATCAGTACTCCTCTGTGCAGACACATCCCAAAGTAGCATCCTCTCTTCTGTGTTCAGCACATAAACAATTCAGCTCCCCTTCAGTTTCCCCTAGCTACACAGTTGCTGTCTGGTGTAGATGCAGGGCTGTCAGCACTGTTAAGATGCAAATGAGGTCTGAACTCATTAGAATTGCTGAATGCCAAATACTTGCCTCCATGTAGCAAATGTAAACATTGTGCAGGCACTCTCTCAGTGTATGGATGGCAACTATGAATGCTTATATAAGGTGGATGTATCAAGTTAGACTTACAAAGTGTTACGTGCACATCTGTCAAGGTTGGAAATGCAAGTAAGCAGAGCACAATTCACAGGTTCTGTTTCATTAACATCCAACCTCATCTTCATTTGTGTGGAAATTGTGTTTTCTCTATCAGTTTTTTATTATTATTTTGCTATTTTTTTTGGCCATTGTCTGCATGATGCAGCACTTAGTTCAATCACAGACATTGGAGGAATGAAGAGGTTTGGCTGTGCTTATCTTGTCTGCTTGGTGTTGCGCAACCAGTAAAAGGGATATCTTAATAATGATTAATAAAATAAGGGAATGTCATGTAACCATTCCAGTGTCAGCATTGCTAAAGTATGACAGTTAGTAATGAGTCTGTGGAATACACCAGCTATTTAACTAAATCTGTGGCAGCAAGTGTTAATGCAATTACTGCAGCGATAAACCCTTTTTTGGGTCCAGATGGTACTGGGCTCAAATACAGCTGTATCTAATATGTTTAACTATTTTTGCTTTACCAGTGGTGCACGTTGGTGTGAGATGCGCACCATTGGGCAATAATGCATTAAAAAAAGCAATGGGGAAGCTAGAATAATAATGAAATGGGGAGCAAGCAGGGGAAAGAACAAATAGAAAGCAATACGGGAATGTGCAGGAGAGAGGTAGGAAGGAATCATAGCTATCCAGTTATTCAACAGTAAAAACTGATAATATATGCAGAATATTAGCTGAATTTGGACTTTTACCTCCAGAGAGAGGGGTGACCACAACGCAATCATATTTAATAGTCAATTGGACTGAATCAAGTGTGTCAAGAAGATGTATGAGAAATGGAGAGCTATGTATGTGACGATTTTATTTTGTAGGACAGGTACAATTTTTTTTTGGAGACAGAAGAATATTGGGGAAGGTACATAGGTATGTCTGGGTCTGGTAAGTTGGGTAGTTAAGGAAGCAATTGCAGATAGACAAGATACAGGGACAGTGATGGATACAAGAGATCAGTGGACAGCATGGCTGGGTGAGGGTGGGGACATCCAGGACACTTGGATGTCAAGCTGGTTGACAGTGAGTATCCACTCCTCACCTACAGGACTATCATCACTCTCACCTCAGTCCACCAGTGACTGGAGTGCTTGCTGTCTCCTTCTCCTCCTCCTCCTATGTAAGATAATGGAAAGCAGCCCCTCCATCCAGCATAGGTGTGCACCAACAATGTGATGCACAACCCTACGCACCATCCCTGGCAGTTCAGTGCAGGTGATAAACTCACCACCCCTGCCACTGCTCCTGGAGGGAACCACTGGCCACTCCTCCAGGGCAGAACTACCTGATTGGGCAGGGAGAGCAGGGGCAACACAGGTAATGCTGCCAATTTGGCACTAAGACATGCTGGGCAAAAGTGCCAGTGCCAGTAGAGTGGGAGCAGGTGGATCCTGTGGGGCAGGCCTACCCCAATGTGCTGTGGAGCATTTTGCGATGTGGTATACATGGATGACATGGACACATTTTGACAACACATAATAACAAAAAAGAAAAAAGAGATAAGGGTTAGGGTGAGAGAGAAAAAAAGATAAGATTAGTACCTTCATGTGTAACATACAATGCATTAATACAGTTATTTTACTCTATCTTAACCTTTACTCTTAAGACTACCACCCCCTAACAGATAACTTACTACATTTAAGACTACCAGCTGCTAACAGATGCACACTATACTATGGATTGCAGCAAGTACTCCTTTACATGTGCATATTGCACATATGACTGTTCCAGTCATCCAGATTACAGTTTACAGCAGGGCATGTGTGCCACTGATATACACCTTTTACTTTAAACCTTTAAGCTACACATACTTGATGAATTAACAGTTCTTCTATAGTTGGGAACTGTGGTATTTGAACCCACCACCTCATCTCTGAGCCCTAAATCTCACTCACTCTCTAGGAATGCCTGCCATGTCTTCCACAGATCAAGAGCAATGGAGACTGATGGTTTCCCTCCAGTTCTAGTTACCATGTTTACTAGGAGTAAGCACACTGTTTGAAAATGTTGTGCATCGCTTACCATGCAAAAATAGTGCTCGAGGGTGTGCACTGCCGAGCAACATGTTTGTGTGATTGTAAGCAGTGTGCAACAGTGGCAAGCAATGCAATTTCAAGGTTATGTGATATACAGGCAGTTGTGTAAGTGTGATAGTCAAATGTGAAGGCCCTGCCAGTCCAGAGAGCAGAAATATACTTACAGGAACATAATGCACAGTATACCCATTTTTGGCTGCCTGTGTCCTGTCTGCTTCCTGGATGGGCCAGTTTGCACACTGCTGCACATTGTGCCAATGAGATAAGCACAGCCAAACCTGCCATTTATTTTTCCCAGTTCTCATCTGTGCGCTAAGTGGTGCATTGCACAAACAGTTGCCCAAAAAAAAGACAAAGAAAGAAAAAAGGGCTAAGTAGTTGAAATGATGAAAAGCAGTCTGTGACATATAAAGGGGAAATTGTTAGTACAGAGGAGATATTTTTACATAGAGTTCTGAACTCTGACTCCAATGCACCTTCACAACACAGGATGGGTACCTTATCCCTCTCTGCCAAACAGACAGCTTTGCAGCAAAGAACGGAAGTTATTCTTCGTGTAACCAAGTCCAAGAGAATGTAGACTGATATCAAACCATAAATTATCTGTGCATTTATTATATTTGGATGTAGTGCACTTAGTGATCACACAACCCGTTATGATCATTGCTTGCAAATATACAGCTCTGTCTTACCTTTCTGTGTTTATTGGTCATTCATCAGTTATATGACCAGTACTCTGAGACATGCAGTGTATAAGCCATTCTATATCATTGAACTTAAAATGTGTGAGAATATTAACTGGGAGTAATACGATATGCAGTTGCCAAGGGCAAGTTGGATGGCACAAACAAACACAGACTGCTTTTTTTGAGGGGGGGGGGGCAAAGGTGAGTTACTGCTATGCCACATTCAAGGGTACACTGTTCTTTTGTTGGGTGGGTAACAAAGCTGAGTCACTATTATGGCACAAACAAGCACAGACTGTTCTTTTGTGGGGAGTAATGGTGAGCTACTGTTATGGCACAAACAAGCATAGACTGTTATTCTGTGGGGAGTAATGGTGAGCTACTGTTATGGCACAAACAAGCATAGTGTGAGCAAAGGAGTGAACAAAGGTGAGTTACTGTTATGGCACAAACAAAAACGGACTGTTCTTTTGGGGGCAAATTTAAGTTACTGCTATGGCACAAACAAGGATATGTTGCTCTTGCTACTCTCCTTGTTTTGCATCCTGCCTGTTTGATCTTGTGAGGGTTGTGAAGTCAGAAATGGCAACGTGTATCATTACTTTCTAACTTCTCTCTTTAATGACTTTCCAGTACAAACATATGGTGCTAAACTGAGGGCATGCAGTAATCATGATTACTTTTGAGAGGTATGACTGTGTGAATCTTTGATGCCTGAGGCCTACTACTTACTATTGGACACATATAAGTCAAATAAGTCTGCTGTCACATGTTAAGGTAATTTCTGCACAAATCTCCCACTTTTACTTGCTTACTGTACCAAGTGATGAAATACAAGGATATCCCATAATATTATTAAACAATACACTCCAGGTTCAGGACTTACCTTTTAAATGCAGCAGTTGCCACAATGCTTCTTTGGGGCTGACTCTGTCTAATGCAAGCAGCACACAGCCAATACATGGGGAAGTAAAGGTTGTGTGAGTTGCCTGGCATCAATGTTAACATATGTATGTGAGTAGGAAGAAGGTTTTAGGCCCCTTAGCCAATGCAAGGGCGTACTGAGCATGACTGTGTCTGCCTACACCCACAACAGCTGGTGGTTCCCCCTTTGACTCCTCATCTGCCTGTGACTGTGGTGACCTTGGCATTGGTGGTAGGATGTGTGCCCCTTCCCCTTGCTGATCCTGCTGCGGCTGTTTCCTCAAGATTATGTTGTGCAGCATGGCACATACTGTGAAGATTTCTGTACATGTCCATGGATTGTACTGTAGGGCTCCCCATGATGTATCTAGGCACCAGAACCATCACTTCAGCAGCCCAAACACATGCTCTATGATATTTCTGGTTTGAGCATGTGCCTCATTATGGTGTTCTTCTATGGGTGTGTGTGCATTTCTGATGGGCGTCATCAGCCACAGTTTCAGTGCATAGCCTGCATCCCCTGGTAAATGACCCTGTGGGATACCCCCCCCCCAGCAAACATCTGCTACAGTTAGGAGATGCACCAGATATGTGAGTCATTGTAACTGCCAAAGTTGCCAGCAGACACATTCAAGATGATTCCCTTGGCATTACAAATGACTTGACAGTTGGTAGAGTGGTAGCCCTTTCTGTTAATGTAGAGCCTACCCTGTTCCCCAGGTGGTGCCTTAATTTCTACACGAGTGCAATCTATGACACCCAGTACTTCAGGGGAGTGGCTATCTGGTAGAACTGCTGCATATTTCTGGCCCTCTCCTCAGAACCACGGGGAAAATATATGTGCTCACTGGCATGTTGGAGCACAGCATCCAGGAATTGGTGGAGGTTCCTGGATGCTGATGCCTGTGACACCCCCAGTATGTCCCCTGTTGTTCTCTGAAAAGTACCTGTACCTAGGATTCTAAGGGCTATACATACCTTAGTTTCCATTGGGATGGAGTCCTCTTCCTTAGCTTTGGCTCTGAGTTGAGGGCAGCAGAGGTCACAGAGTTCCTGTAGTGTGTCCCTTTCCACCCTGTAGCACTCTACAATTTCTACATAATGTAGGTTGTGATAAGTTAAACATGAACTGAAAACACTTACTTTCTCGGCCTAGGACTATTGGCAGCAGCATTGGCTTCAGCCTCTATCCCATACAAATGAATTAAAACAGCAGCAGCCCCTAACATTCTGTCTGCCCAGACTTTCTGTGCCTGTACTCCAAAAGTTTTGACATCTGCAGGAAAAATCAACATGGAGTCTACATGGATGCCTTATAGCTTGCTGAATAGCTCCACCATGTTGGATTGGTTGATTAGCATGCAATTCAGCTGCTTATGCTGTAATTAGCATCTATAAAACACAGACAAAGACACATGCAGTCCATTAATAATCTACACCATTATAAAAAGGCGGACGTGTAGCTAGACAAAGTAATGGTGAGGAAAGTTGTATGTTTGGACAATTGCAAAAATGCTTTTTCTTTGGGTTATTTCTGTACAGAGGAGTACTGAACTTCAGCAGGTATGCTCCCATTTTGTCACCTACATATTGCATATGCTGGAATGTATTTCAGTATAATGTGAAGCAAAGGCTTTTACACTTCTATCTGTATGCATTAGTTAGAAGTGTACTGATGGCATGAGCATGTTTGTCAAGCCATTTTAGAGGCACACATGATTGACAATACATGAAAATGGAATACTGTGTGGCAAATATGTACAAATATTTCAGGGACAGGTCCTTTGATAGCACTTTTAGTATTTCAAAGATGTTTTGTTAGCAAAATGGGTCATTTGCCTGTTCTTTTGTGGGAGGGCAAAGATGAGTTACTGTTAAGGCACAAACAATAATGGACTGCTCTTTTGGAGGGAGCAAAGGTGAGTTACTGTTATGGCACGAACAAGAATATGTTGCTCTTGTTACTCTCCTTGTTTTGTATCCTGTTGTTTGTATTTCACATCTCCAGACTGTTTCTCCAGTGGGTAATACTGACTGGCTACCTTTTCTGTTTTATCTGGAAACAGTTATTTTGTAGTTATGTGATACTTATGTGTATTATACGTGTTGTCTTTTAGGACACCTACAAGTATGTCACTGAATTGTGTCAATCCATGGAGATCCCACTTTACTGATGCTGAAAATCAAGTAATTATTGATGGGTTGTGGCAACATGGTGCTTTTCTCCTGGAAAGAGGATGGGGAGATATGGCACAGAGGAATGAGAATACGGCAGCAGATTGTACAAGACCTCAATGCCATGGGTGACCATAGCAGAACATATGAACAGCTGCACCACAGGGCCACTGACATGATAACATCTGCATGGAAGCAAGCAGCTGCAGTGGACCATGACCAAATGGTTACCAGGGGAGGGCATGCTAGGGAACAGCCACTAATCCCCAAACATGAGTTCCTGGCAAATATTAGAGATACAGATAGCTCCCAGAAGAGTGAAGTACAGCATGTCCTGGATGTGGGTCTAATACCTTCCAAGACAGCAAGCATATCCCAGGAAGAGCTTCCAGGTAAGCTTTGTTATCTGAACAGCTGAATACTGTTCTATAGTAAAACAATTAAAATGAGTAAGTTAATTCTGTGTCACATGTCGTTTGTATGGGGGGATTGAAGATTGCTGAAGTTAAAAAAGCTTAGGTTGGGATTGTTAGCCATGTTCTTGTTGAAATTATTGTTAAGGCACATACAAAGGGGTAAATGTATAACTCCCAATGTTACTGTTAATTGTGGTGATGTTGCCCTTACTTCTTGTTTAACTTCTTCCAGGACTGCCTGGACTACACCACAGTATGCCTCCTACAGATGGTAAGCCAAATATTTTTATGTCAGTACTGCTGATCAATTTAAAGAAATATTGAAGTTTGTGATTTTGATCTCAGGCTTGTTGTGTGTATTGCTCTACTGTCTGTAATAGTGGCAGCACTGTTGGTTTGTTAGCATATATTGCACTATAGTAGTGCAGGTATTAATGTATTCCTAAATTTCTTGCTTTTTATCACAGGTGAACATGACAGTGGGAGTGTGGGCCCTGTGTCACCTGATGATGATTGTGGCCAAACTGAGACACAGTCAGGGGATGCAGCAGTTGAATCTGACACAGAGGTTGACATACAGCCATCACCTGCAGTTCCATTGGACACAGCCATTAGGCCTACATCTACCCAGTTCACTGAGCCCACAGATATTAGACAGGTGGTCCACAGACATTGATCAGGGAAATGCGGCTATTGTGGCTTCAGTGCTTGTTGAGTCTGGCCATAGCCAAAGTGTGGGTGAGGTCCACACAGGAGGATTGATAGGGGTGCTCGGAGGGGGCCTGCTATCACTCCTCCACCTGATGTAGGTGTCACTTCCCATTTCACCCAACATGTGTTTAGGGCCATCATGGAGGCACGGGCACACTCCCATAGGTGCTCCACACAAATGTTCATGGTTGTGGATGTGGTACAGTCTGACATGCATGACTGCCTCCACCATGCTGCTGATTCACTGGATCGGATGAATGACATGTCTGAACAAGGGGTGTCTCATGGAATGTGCAGTGTCTGTGATGGAACATCTGTTGGGAGTGGAACAGCAACCTCGTGGGCGTAGGTCAGCCACATCATCTGCTGTCAGCCAACGTGGCTATGCCCGATCACGGTCCCATAGTGGCAGTACTTCCACTGCTCCATCAGCGAGTGTGCTGTCCACACCCAGACATGGCAGGCCATGGGGTCGTGGTCTTGGGCATCCCCATGAAGGGAGCTCATCCAGTAGACATAGGTCACATTCAGGTAGCAGCACTGCATCTGACCGTGGCCATGGATGTACCAGTGCAACTCCTGGCAGAGCCAGTTCTTGTGGTTGTGGATGACAATGATGAACTGTCACCTCTACCATGCACAGCTCATACTTGTCTGACAGACCAAGAGCTAGCACAGAGCTTGGCTGTGTTCATGCAGTCACTCACACACCAATTTCACTTGGAGAACCCCTACAGATACACACAGAACAGTTACTCATTTTGTCTCACTGGCCATTTGTTGTTTTATCCTAATGTCTACCTTCTTTGCCTTCTTACTCGCACACACTCACTGACCTTTTGTGTCAGCCTAGGCTTCCTGCCTACCCACACAACACCATGTTCAAGTGATGATAACTGTGCCATATCCCTGTTTTCTATCTTTTGGTTCCAGGATACAAAAGCTGTGTCTGATGTTCAGGGTACATAGATAACTTAGGACTTAGTGTATCTGCATTTGTGTTGCTGAACTGCTCATTGTACCTTTGACTTACATTGGCCTTGGAAAGTTAAATAGTTGATAATATCAAAATTTCACAACTTTATAGTGAATGCTCTTGAAAGAGTTATGAAGTCAGAAACTGCAGTGTGTACCATTACTTTCTAACTTCCCTCTTTAATGATGTTCAAAAACAAACTTATGGTGCACATCATAAGTCACGCCATCATATTCAGATCTTAGGATTGTATGACAGCACTGTAGTCAAACCTCATCAGAACAGTAATACAGTGTAATGCACTCTTTTGCATATATCTCAGCAGACACATTCAGCAGCTGGAGAGACCACAGGGCTTTCTCAGCAAGATAACACAGGCCTACAAACTATGCTGTGAAGGCTGCCAGCCTAGCTAGATAGAATGTTAATCCACAGGCTTGTTTTTACAAATGTAAGAACACTGTGGTATATGCTGAACTTCAAAAAAGTAACCAAAGTGCACCCTGCTGGAAGAAAGCTGTTAAGTAGAAAATTACAACTGTGTTTGATCTCAAGCTTGGAGACAGGATGTCTGGGCTAGCAAATTATTTCTGTTGTTATTAAGACAGAGATAATTGCAAGATTTTACATGTAAAAGTGTCTTGTATTGTTGTGGCTTCCTGGCCAGGTGCAGCTTACAAAGAAATGTAAATTTTGCGGTTGTGTTAGCCTGGAAACCAATGGAGAAGTGATAAAAATAATGTAATGTGAAATGACTCAGCAGTACTGGGTATCATCAATTTAAGACTCTCTCAGAGAGATATATTGAGCATTTGGATTTTGTCTGAAGCTGACAACAACTCACCAGGACTTTGCCTTGTAAGTAAAGTTATTTAGGACATAGTTTCACTTAGAGTTAGATAGGAATTTAGCCAGATTAGTCTAGGTGTTTTCTATATTTATGTCAGACTATCTTACAATTTGTTTTAAAGTTCCTGTGATTTCTGCACTCTTGATTAGCACTATGTTGAATTGAGATTTGTCGTGTGTTTTTATTATTTATTATTAAATATTTTAAACCTTTCAACTGTGGCTGTTTTGTGCAGAGATAATTTAAGCTCTTAGAGAGTGCTGGCATGTATTTGGTGATACTGTCCAAGCCACTCCAATAGTCTTGCTGCTCAGTCACACTTACTATTTGGATAACAGTAACATTACACAGTGAAATTGGTCACCCTTTGGGAAGGGCCTTATAGTAGTTGATATTAGTGGTTGGTGGCAGTCGGTACTACATTATAATCTGGGCAGAAAGGGGGCATAGCTGGAGAACCTGTGCCAGCCTTCCCCAGGAGTGTCTGTGTGTTTACATATAAATCAACTCTTAAAGTGTTTGTGTGTGTGTTAGCTACTTGGGCAGGGACATGAAGCACTGGTTGGACAGAGAGGGTGCTGGAGGTTTTAGCTTGATCACTAGGCTGAGATCTGTAACCTATAGCTGTGCCAGTGGGGAGTCTTACTGGGGATCTGGAGAGAAAGGGAGAAACCAGCCCCAGACTGACTGTGATCTCTGTGTGCTCTTAAGGGAAACTGTACTTCACTGTGTATGTACTTGTTATCCCCTCAATGTGCACACCCCTCACTGGTGCTAGTGGTGAGGATTGAGGCTCATTGATTACTGGGCCAGTGCACGGGCGTCACATATGCCATAATGTATGTGGATAGATTAAAATCCATGTCACTGTAATCTGTCTGGTATAGGATGTGGTGATGTCTGCCTGGCCTCCAGGCCAGTGTCTGACCATACCCTGGTGGGATGACTGCATATCCCAAAAATCTGATATAGCTGATGACATCAGTAGTGTCTGTTGAGAATATGGTAATAACAATGTCCCACATGCAGTAAAAGTCTCTCTGTAATGTCAAGCAAGAGCATGCACACACATGCACACACACTTGACTGCAGTGAGAATAGAACCCCTACCTAAGTACACGGACTACAGAACACAGAACTTAATTCATGCACTACAGCACAAGTCTGACTTTTGCAAGACTGCAGCTGAACTTATAGTACATGACATCAGCAGGACAGGTGTGAGACAAGATGTTGGCAGGCCTGCATAGGTTCTTCATAAGTTCATATGAGGCTACTACCATAATGGTCCTAGGTTCAGAGCTTCATAGGAAGTTACTAGGCTAATGGCCCTAGGATCTTTTCAAGCCTCGCAAAGTTGTACCATTGTTCCCTTACGGACCAAGATATGTAGTCCATATTTTTTGTATCCATGATCAGCACTGGTTGCCCCTGTCTATGTGACATAGGTGAAACCCTCGGGGTAATTTTATGATTTCCCATCCAATTTTCCAAGTTACACTGAAATAGGGTTATTGAGGAGCTCAGTTTCACATGAACTAGGAGTTTGTTCTATAGCAGTGGCAATCTCCGGGAGATATAACTGTTGCAGACTAGGTTAAGGTCCCTACAGTGAGTGAGTCTTGTCCCATTTGATTTGCAAAGGTGCAGCATTTCCATTAAGGTAGGGTTTGGCAGTGCTATGTAGGCCAGGCATAAGTCACCTCTCAGCAGTCTATACGATACAGAGTACAGTGACAGGGCCTTCAGTCTGTTCATGTAGGTCATGTGTTGGTTGAAGTTTGTGAATTTTCTCAGTGAGAAACCTCTTAGATCTCTCCAGCTGCTGCAGGTATCTGGTGAGATACCTGCAAAAGGGAGCATTGTACTCTATCTATTATTGGTCTGATGACAGATGAGTACAGTGGACAGATAACACCCTTAGTCTTGGATGCTATGCCCTTACTTATGAGGTGTGCAACATAAAATGCCATCCTTACCACTGTGGACACATGATAATCAAAGTTGACATTACTATCAACCTGCATTCCTAAATCTCTCACCATTGGGTTGGAACTTAGGGGGTATTATTAATACTGTAATTTGCAGGTACCTTTCCTTTGCCAAAAGGAATAATAGTGCATGTTTTTTGGATTAAGTTTAGGTCTGTGGCTTTGGCAACAATTATTAATGCATGTAAGCCCATTTTGTAGTATGTTGACATCGTTTGGGGATTCAATGATTGCGCACAGTTTGCCATCATCAGCAAACTTGGTGAGCCACAGGCCATCTGTTATCACCTGAATTTCTGATAAATAGATTCCAAACAGTAGGAGGCCCAGCACAGACCCCTGTGGAACACCACTGGTAACAGGTCTGCAGGTAGAGGTGAAATCCCCAAGTATGAGTTATGCAGTCTGTTGGTGATACTGTTGGCTACTCATCTAATGACGTGTAAGCTAATCCCCAGCTGGGTGATTTTCCAATGGATTCCTGAGTGGGGGATTGTGTCAAAGCTCTTGGCCAAGTCAAGATAGGCGGTATGTAATGATTTGCCTTCATCCAGGGCTTTGGTGACACTCTTGAAGAATTCCATTAGGTTTAACAGGCATAATCTGCCCTTAACAATGCCAAACTGGGTTGAGTCAAGAATTTGGAAGTCAAAAATGTCCTTGTTGAGAAGGTCCAAGATGATTCTCTCCATGGCCTCACAAACAAGGTTGGTCAGGCTTATGGGTCTATAGTTTCTGGGTCGGTTGTGGGACCCCCTCTGTGCAAGGGGAGTATGGTTGCTGTTTTCCACTCTGCCGGGACAAAGCCAGTACTTAAATTGTGGTTGAAGAGAGCACCCAGTGGTTCCACTAACTCTTGTCTTACACCACTTAGTAAGCCACCTGGGATGTTATCCGGCCCCATAGAGGCTGTGTTTCTGGCCTTGGCGAGTCAGTTATGACCTGTTCTTTAAAGATAATAGGTAGAGAACTGGTGACAGCTGTGCTTTGGGGTATGATTGCTGGAGGCAGGGGGTGTGAAGTTTTTGCCAAGCCTGTCTGCTTACAGGTTGGAGATGTCCTCAGGTTCAGTATGACTGGCACCGTCCACTGTGAATTCAGTGCAAAGCTGGGCCTTCCCTTTTACATTACAGCATACCTAAAGAATCCCTTGTGATCACCATTAGGTACGGATGCTAATTTACTTTCGTAATTAGCTTTAGACGACTTTACAAGATGTCTCATTTGTTTGTTCAAGCTATGGAGGGTGTTCTTCTGCTGAGACTTTTCCATCTAATTCCTGGACATCAGTTTCTTTCTCATGTTGTGTAATCTATTTATGCTAGATGTCCACCAGGGCACCTTGTTTTTTCTGAGCAAGTTTTGATCTGTTCTGGTACAGCTAAATCTATACACTTGTAAAGTTTTTGTAGCAAAAAATAGGTGAGGCAACGCAAATAGCAGACAAACCAACAATTTATTCGATAGTAAGTGCTTTCACAGTAATTAATACTGCTTCATCAGACATTTACAACCATAAAAATGCCCTTGTTTTAGTAACTACTTAACTGATCACATGATAGGTTTGCAGTATATAAAACAAGGGCATTTTTATGGTTGTAAATGTTTGATGAAGCAGTAGTGATTACTGTGAAAGCGCTTACTAATGAATAAATTGTTGGTTTGTCTGCCATTTTCATTGCCTCACCTATTTTTTGCTACAAGTACATTTTATGGTCATATTGGATGAGGTATTTACCTGGATTTACTGGGCTATTTTGTGTTTTACACTTGTAAAGTTGTTTATACAGGGCATATGTGCACACCTCCATATAGGAGTCTTTATTGTCAGTGGTGGCAGAAAGTTTGCCATCACTTAGGAGGCTATAGCTTGTTTTAGAGAAACTTTTCAAGCTTTTGGATCCTGGGGGGGGGGGGGGGTCAGGTATGACTGTTACATTGAACATGACTGATTTATGGTTAGACCTTACCAGGGAGTGCCTCACACATGGGGTATTGCAGCAATCTCCCATGTTGCTGAGTACTAGGTCAAGGACATTTCATCCCCTTGTGGGGGTGCAGACTAACTATTCCAGAGCATTTGTATTTACAAAGTGCAGGAACCTTAGGGTGAGTGTGTTTGAGCTCATATATGTATCCCAATTGATGAATGGATAGTTAAAGTCACCCATGCCTAGGGTGTTTGACTGTATTATGAGTGACTCCGGTATGTCCAGGAAGGCACTGTGTACTTTTCATGGTTCGTGTTTGTGGACCTGTAGCTAACAATGATGTGGGGAGGGTCTTTCCTACAGTTAGTTGGACTTGGAGTAACTAGGGAGTCAAACTGCTTAACCAGTTTTGAGGTGTATTTGTCTTTCATGAAGATGGATACACCTCCTCCTTTGTTTCTTTCACATTCATTTTGCAGCCTGAATGTGTGGAAGGCATTATAGCCTTTCATGGCCAGAATAATCTCTGTGGCCCTAAACCACATCTCTGTGAGTACAGACACTGACATCTTCCCAAATAAGTAGTGCCTCCATTCCGTGGAGTCTCTGATTTACCCACCTACCATTAAGCAGCATGACCTGGAGTTTGTCGTTTGAGGATATTTTGACATCAGGAGTGTTGTTCTTATGACACTGCCTAAAGAAGGCACTATGGGGGAGGCAAGTACCTTGGCCAGTAACCAAAAGGCAAGAGGTGACAGATGAAGACCATCCCTGGCAAAGCAGCATGGTCTGTCAACCATATCATCCCAGGGTGACAAATACTGGATCCCCTTGGATTGACACCTGTAGCTAAGCCAATTGTTGAAGTTGATAATTATTTTGTTTGTACTGAGGCAACATCCTGGGTAAAGGTAGAATGGCACTTAGGGCTACGGACACACCTATCTGGTACAGATAATCTGAGTGCTCAGTCATATCTCTCTCTTCATGTAGTCTGGTGTGGTACATTTCAAGTCATTAACTTCACCATGGAGTACGACAGAGATGTAACTGAGCTTGTTGTTGAGAGACTTGAATGTGTGCAGGACTTTGCTGATCCTGGAACCTGACAGGCAGCTGACTGTAACTTTCTCCTTGTACAACCTCGTAAGGGGGACATCTGTGTGTCTCACTATGGATTCACCAATGACAAAGACATTGGTTTTCAGGTGTTTTGCCTTAAGGGCTTAATGGCTGACACACTGATACATTTTTTTTATGTGTAGTGGGTTTTGTTGGGACTGTAATGTGTGCAGAAGGTTTACATTTGTGAGGTCTCTACTCTTTTGGTAAGCTTATAATGACTACCTCTGCATATGTGGGGTTATGTGTTGTACACTTGGTCTGTTGAGGAGGTGAAGTGTGTGTGCTGACATCCTGTTTAATATCTGGTTTGTTGTTACCTGAGAGTGAAAGCATTTATTCTTGATTCATTGTATAGTTGCATCTCTCACAAACTGCATTTGTAATTTTTACAAGTACATCGTTGCCAGTATACATGAGGCAATAGAAGCATAGCTTTGTAAAAACACAAGTGCCCTTATTAAGCATATTTAGATGGTCAATATTAGCAGAGTGATTTTGTGAGTAGCAGCAACTGGGCCTGTCTCTGAAGGACATAGGTGCCACCCCAGAGGTGACTTTACAATCACCCAACCAGTAGTGAAGGTTGTACTTGAACAGGGTCATTCAGGAGCACTGCTTCACATGCAGTGGGAGCCTATAACAGAGGAGTGTGTTACTGGGGGATATATCTGCCTTCCCTGTGTGTTCTGGTTATGCCACAAGCTAGGTTGAGAAACATAGTCCAAATTATTCTTGTCTGATTTGATTTGCAGATGTCTACCATTTCCAATAGGGCAGGGTCTGAGTCTTCTCTGTAGGTCAGGCATAGGTCACCTCTCAGCAGCTTGCAGGAAAGTGAGTACAGTGACAATTCTTGTAGTCTTTCCATGTTTGTGATGTTTGTAGGGCCTGCATTCTCCTAGTCACAAAGTTCTATTTTTTCTCCAATTGCTACAGTTGTCTGGTGAGATACAGATAAGAGGGAGCCTTGTACTCAATTAGTGGTCTATTAAGGGTGGAGTACAAGATAGCTATGACTTTCCTGGTCTTGGATGTGATGTCCATATGTATGATGTATGAAATACAGAATATGTGTCTCACCACTATAGATACATAGTGATGAAAGTATATTGCTATGAACTTGTGTTCACAACTCTCACAACAATGTGCTTGCGTTGAGAGGGATGCTATGCATATCATAATTATCAGGGGTACTTCATTGCCAAAGGGGACAGTGAGGCATTGTTTGCTGTAAGGTTCAGTCTGTGAGTTTGTCACCAATCATTTGTCTCTGTCAGCCCCTTCTGTAATATGTTACCATCACTGGGGGAATCTATATGAGTTTGTCCAATTAATAATCATTTGCAAACATGGTAAACCACAGGCCACCTACTGTTGGATACACATCAGGGAAGTAGTTTCCACACAATTGATTGCCCAGTACAGAATCTTGGGGTGTTCCATTGGTAAGTGTCTAGTGGGGGGGGGTGCAGTCCTAACTTTGAGAGTAAGTGTTCTGTTGGTGAGCCAGTTGGCTATCCAGCTAGTTCTGTATGGCTTAATTCACAGAGAGGACATTTTCACTATAAGACTTGAATGGGGGATATTGTCAAAAGGCTTGGATAACTGAACTTATCTTGCAGTATGTCCTGTTATCTATCATCTAGGTCTTCAGGGTCAGTATCAAAGAAGTCAATGAGGTTAAATAGGCAAGATCTATCCTTGGCAAACACAACATATATCAACTCAAGTGTGTTGAAGGTCAACTATATCCCTGTGGATAAGTTCCATGCTGATCCCTTCCCTAACCTTGCAGATAAGGCTTGTAAGGCTTATGGGTCAATAGTTGCAGTTCTACATGTTACCAGATTGATATGCATTGCATATGACACAACATTTGATATTACTTTCTGTAGTGTAGGTGATATATGTGTGGAATAAGTACTGAGACACCAGGGTTGCAGTGCTTGGGGGGGCAACACTTGGGTGTATTGTAAATATGTGACATACTGTGAGATAGGGCCTTCATTTTTTTTTAAATTTTCCACATGTAGTGGCATCTCATACACAAGAAATGGACAATAAACAGCAGTAACATTTAATAATATATAGTTTTCTATTGCACAACAATTAGCAAAGTGTATACGCAGACAAGATACACTTGTTTTTGCACTGCTTAACAGTGTGGAAACATGAACCGTATTGCTAAAGTCTGACAGTTACTATTTAGTCTATGAAATACACCTGCTACTTAACTGACTCTGTGGCAGCATGTTAATGCATTGATTTGTTCCTTTTGGAACCAGATGGTAATGGGTTTGAATCCCTTTCTCTCACTTTTTTTTTCTTTTCTTTTCCAGTATTTGCACACTGTGCAGGGCAGCACAAACACAGGAAATGGAGAAAAATGAATGGCAGGTTTGGCTGTGTTTATTTTGTTTGTACAGAGTACAGCAGTGCACAAACTGGAGTACAGGATACAAACAGGACCCAGACATCCAAAAACAGAAACTGGATGCATTCAATTAATAATATTGGGTATTGCACAAACCCACTAAGTGATGCTGTGCAGTGCTTAACAGTGAGACCTTAAGAATGAATAGTAAAATAGGCAATATCATGTAACTAATCCTGTGGCAGCAGATGTAAGTGTAGGGCTGAAATAAAGATGGTCCTGGGTTCTAGTACAGGGTGTGTGCAACCTTTGTTTTACTTTGTGACATCGCAGTTTATAGCAATGAACTGCAACATAGACAAGTGTTTTCTTAACTTTGTTGTGGCAACAGGTATAAGTGAAGGACTGCTATACACATCAAATACAGCATATTCCATACAATTGTTGTCCCACTTCCCATTATAGTCACTCTCACTTATAACACAACCTAAAAAACTGTTAAAACGAACCAGGAACAATGAGAGAAGTTCTTCTGTATGTTGAAAAATCCAAGTATTTATTATACTGTTAAAACGTTAGCGTTCGATTTAAAAATGTATATAAGATATACGCTTTCAGCAAAATAAGTATCTCGCCTTCCTCAGACAAACAGAATACTAGTTACTATTCTAGCATTTATACATGGTTTAAAAATTGATAACCAATCAGCATATAGTGCATTACCTAATTAAGTTTTCACCATGACAACCTTAAACAAGAAAATGCTTTTACCAGTCTTGCTCAACTTGACACAAATTTAAAGCACAAAAGCGCATAGTTTCTTTTGCTTATGCTGTTGTTTAACAATGATCTTGTATAAAGTGTAAATACTAATATCATCTAAAATTACGAATATAAAATAAATAATGAATAATAAATAATGAATAATGATAAAGAATGAATGAATAATAAATAAATGAAAATAAAAAGAAATGTTGAATGTGGTGCATATTACCCTTACTTTTGTGCTTTAAATTTGTGTCAAGTTGAGCAAGACTGGTAAAAGCATTTTCTTGTTTAAGGTTGTCATGGTGAAAACCTAATTAGGTAATGCACTATATGCTGATTGGTTATCAATTTTTAAACCATGTATAAATGCTAGAATAGTAACTAGTATTCTGTTTGTCTGAGGAAGGCGAGATACTTATTTTGCTGAAAGCGTATATCTTATATACATTTTTAAATCGAACGCTAACGTTTTAACAGTATAATAAATACTTGGATTTTTCAACATACAGAAGAACTTCTCTCATTGTTCCTGGTTAGTTTTAACAGTTTTTTGCTTGTTTGTTTGGTGAAGTGGTTCGTAGTCTCTTCATGGCGAACAGGACCGGAGATGCTTCTCAGAGTATGTTTACTCAAGTGGATAACTCGAATGAAGCTCGTGACAACAGTATTGGCAACCTTACTGCTTTAGTCCAGGCTTTACTAGGTCGTGTGGACTCTCTTTCACAGAAAGTGGATTCTATCAATGTTCAAAGTATTTCGGGTGAGAACAGGGCCTTAAATCAGCAGAGTTCAGCTGCTAATCCAGTGGTAAACAGAGATGAAGGACATAATAACAATGCAGCTGGTGGAAATGGTGAGTTGAATCACATTAATGGCACTGCTGAAATGCCTGTATCTAATGGTAATAATGCTGCAGTTCCTCAAGCTGCAGGCAGGAATAATTTCCCAACTACTAGTGGAATTATTCCAGTAATGAATATTTTTTTAGATAAAAACATTTCTTTTGGAGACATTAATAATTCTAGTACAACATTGACTGTATCCAATGAAGAAGTGAATAACAGCTTACCAAACAAAATTGAGGTTTTTGATGCAAAGCTATTCAAATGTAAAAAATTGCAATTAGAGGTGTCATATCTTGAAGAATGCATCCGTAATAAAATCATTCCAAAAGGGTTACGCCAATGGCACTTCCCAGCAGGCTTGACGGATGATAGCATTTTCTATCATGAATTGATAGAATTATTTGATAAACAAGGTCAGGAATTCTTGCAAGCACTTATTTTGTTTTATACTAAAGACATTTCTAGTCTTAAAATTGATCTTGAAAAACTTGAAAACGAAATAAAGTCGGATGCAGAATTCCTGAGGTATAAATATGAATACTGTAGAATATTTTCAAGCATTGATGCCACTATTGAAAAGCTCCTCTTAACCAAAAAGAAGAAAATAGCCAGAGACATTAAAGACTATGCTAATAAGCAGGCATATCCTAGACTTTCCAACAAAGCCCCAGGGAGACTTAATGCTAATTTACAACCTGGCCAAGGTATCCTCGAGCTGGATCAGACTAATTCCAACAGTAGTACTGATGTTCCTAACCAGCAAAGGCAGTTTTTAAGGAGGAGCCCTAGGCTTAATACCAACAACAATAATAATAACAATAACTTTCAAGAAGGTTTTGTTGAACAACATGCCCACCCACGGGAATGCCAGAATTGTGTAGAACATAACATTCAAGACAGGGCACCCCAAATCCATGAAAACCAACAGGATTTTTGTCAAGTGGGCAATTCCAGGGCGACGACCAACAACCGATATCGACTCCCACAGCAGAACAACAGGCAGAACAAGAGGAGACCACGCAGGAGATAGTTAATAACTTTAATTTTGGTATAGAACCACACTTACACAAAAGCAGTGGTGGTGACTTTACCATTTACAACTATACTTCTCTTGAGATTCAACAGGACATGGTAGACTTTTTATCGAAAGACTTATCTTTTGTTCCTAGTCACAAAATGGATATTGTAAAAACTGTTATTGATTTGAAAGTCTTTGTCCGTAAGCTTAATTTGAATCTATTGATGGGTAATAATTTGCCCATAATTAATGCATTAAGAATCTCTAGTTCTTACAATCCTCCTCTCCACTCTACATTGCACACGTTTGAAAAAATGTGCGAAGTTGATTTCTGGGCCATCAAGAACAATGTGACACATAGACGTCATAAATACATCAATAATATCACCTTTTTGGAACAGGATTTCATTAATTTATTGAAAGAATGTAACATCAGGGTAATGAAACCAGATAAAGGGGGAAGTCTTGTATTTATGGATCACTGCACCTATGTTGACTATATGTTCAAACATCTAGAAACTCCCTCTTATAGGCAGGTGACATTGAACGAGGTCAACGTAGCATATAGTAAGATTAGGGAAACTTTAAATGATTTATTCCTAGACGGTTCCATTGATATGGATACCCATAAATATTTATCAATGGCAGCACCTAGAATTCCAGCCTTTTTTGGCACTCCTAAACTGCATAAAAGGCTGCATGCCCCACCATTTAGACCTATAGTGGATGGGAGAGGATCGATCACATATGCATGTGCCAAATATATTGATTCTGTTCTCAAACCATTAATTATAAGTGAGGCCCAAATATGTAAGGACTCATGGAGCTTCCTGGATAGTTTAAGTAAGCAAGCTTTTTTAAAGGATGTCCTTTTCTTGACAATCGATGTCAAAGACCTGTATACAGTCATCCCCGAAACTACAGGGGTGTATTGGGTGAGAGAATTTATGTTAAGAAAAGGAAGTAATCATAACAGCATAAACTTAATAGAGACGCTACTTGAGCTTGTTTTGGCCAATAACTTTTTTATGTTTGAGAACCAATTTTTTGTACAAACTTCAGGTGTGGCAATGGGTTCTCCATGCAGAGGCTCATTTGCCAATGCAGTTATGGCATTTTGGGAGACGAACATGCTCTTCAAAGAAGAGTGGTTTCAAAAATATGTCACTTGGTACACTAGGTACCAGGATGACATATTTTGTATGTGGACAGGTAATAGGGAACTTATTCCTACATTTATTAATAGAATTTCACAATACACTGATTTTTTAGAGTTTACATATAGTATAGGTGACATTCAAGTAAATTATTTGGATGTATCATTGATCAAGGATAGTAATAACAGTAGGTATAAGAGCCTAATTTACAGGAAGCCCACTCACTCGAACTCTTTTCTTCATTTTACCAGCAGCCATCCCTTTCATCAAAAGAAAGCGGTAATTAAAGGACAGTTGGTTAGGGCTGCCCGTATGATCACAGACTTACACGATTTCCATTCTGAATGTTTAACACTCATGAGCATGTTCGTTCATAGAGGGTACCCATCTAGCCTAATTTTTAAACTCATAAATGAGGTCACTAGCGAGAGCAAGGTTACTTCATTCCCCTTTTAGGGGATCATTCTTCAGGGCAGATAACTACCTCCCAGGAAGATAACCTAGAAACAACTGACACGCTGGATACTGTTCTAGGGACTAAATCAGAATATACTATCAGTTTCCTACACACTTTCTCTTTAGATCACCAGCTAATCAAGGAAGTGTTATTTAAAAACTGGGACTTAATTAGAACAGATCAGTGTATAGCTAGACGTTTAAATAATGGCCCAAAAATAACATATAGGAGAGGAAATAACTTGAAAAGTATTTTACAAAACAAGATAAAGAAGCAGCATTCTAACAGACCACATGGCATGTTTAAATGTGGTACATGTGCCCAGTGCCGACATGTCAAGGTTTGTAGCCACATTAGTCTCAACAATATTGGTTATAAGATTAACAACCATTACAATTGCCAAACTAAAGGCATCATTTATGCTGCTAAGTGTAATTTCTGTAAAGCCTTCTACATAGGCAAGACTGAGCATAGATTCAAATCTAGAATCTACGAGCAACAGTATGCCATTAGTAGGAAGGATAGTACTAATGCCTTAGCTAGGCATATTATGGAGTATGGTGATCACTCCTTCAGTTACATAATATTAGAACATAGGGAACCTGACATTAGAGGTGGAGCCTGGCAAATCCTCCTGGAGATGGATGAGCTTTCATGGCAAATCAAAATGAGGGCACACATCTTTCCTGGTATAAATGATGTTACATCAACCAAGTGTATTTTGAAGTGGCTGGCTCTTAATAGGTAACCACTCATCTAGTCTGCAGTAAGGAAGGGTAATATGCACCACATTCAACATTTCTTTTTATTTTCATTTATTTATTATTCATTCATTCTTTATCATTATTCATTATTTATTATTCATTATTTATTTTTTATTCATAATTTTAGATGATATTAGTATTTGCACTTTATACAAGATCATTGTTAAACAACAGCATAAGCATAAGAAACTATGCGCTTTTGTGCTTTAAATTTGTGTCAAGTTGAGCAAGACTGGTAAAAGCATTTTCTTGTTTGAGGTTGTCATGGTGAAAACGTAATTAGGTAATGCACTATATGCTGATTGGTTATCAATTTTTAAACCATGTATAAATGCTAGAATAGTAACTAGTATTCTGTTTGTCTGAGGAAGGTGAGATACTTATTTTGCTGAAAGCGTATATCTTATATACATTTTTAAATCGAACGCTAACGTTTTAACAGTATAATAAATACTTGGATTTTTCAACATACAGAAGAACTTCTCTCATTGTTCCTGGTTCGTTTTAACAGTTTTTTGCTTGTTTGTTTGGTGAATTGGTTCGTTATAACACAACCTAGTGTAGCTGATAATTATATGTATGAGGGATGAGACACTAATATTGTGTCAGTTATTTCTTTATTTATTTATCTATAGATTTCACATTTATCAAATGTATGACTGTGGGTATACTGTGTACTATGTTCCTGTAAGTATATTTCCACCTACTGGACTGGCACAGTCACATTTGACTAACACACTTACACAACTGCCTGTAAATCAAATAACCTTGAAATTGCATTGTTGCCACTGTTGCACACCACTTACCATTGCGCAAACATGTTGCTTGGTAGTGCACACCACTGAGCACCATGTTTCCACAATGGTCAATAGTGAGTAACATTTTCAAACAGTGTATGCACTCCCAGTAAATGCAATAACTGTAATTGGTGGGAAACCATCAGTCTCCATTGTTCTTGATCCATGGAAGATATGGTAGGCATTTATGAAGAAGGTGTGAGACTTAGGGCTCAGATATGGGGTGTTCAGGAGTCCAAGATTTTTGTTAGACTCCTAGTGAAACATCACAGTGCCAGGCTACTTATGAAGGACTATTCTGGGTCCCAGTATATGTCAGAGGCTTGTGATAGCTTGGCCTGAGCTCTGACCAGTGCCACAGATATCCTACGCACTGGTGACAATGTAGGCACCACTTTAGTGACCTATGTTGGAGGAACAGGGGTACCCTTGATGCTTGAATCAAGGAATTTAGGACAGAGGACAATCCACAGATGTGTAAGTATCAACTACAGTTAGTACTTGTAAGGCTTAAAAGCTGAATATAGGCAAGACTGGTATTCATAATGGTATTCTGTTCTGCTTTTGCCACAGCTGCCATGGAAAGTGAGTGCAATATTAGTACCCATGTCACTGGATTAGGGAGGATAAAGAAGGCATGCGGTGTGTATACAGCAGAAAATTACTGTTATTTTAGCATTAAAAGTTAAAGATAGCTTTTTTGATATTTTATACAGTTGTACAAAATTGAGCATGCATATCTCAACTGTAAAAGCAAGTATGCATGCATTAGCCTGTATCACAAAAAAGATAACTTTTTTTGGTATTTATAGAGTTACATAAAATTGAACATGCATATTCCAACTGTAAAGACAAGCATGCATGCATTAGTCTGTAGCCCAAACCAAGAGTACAATATTAAACTTTAGTCAGAGGTGGTGAGTTGAAATACCACACTTCCCAACTATACAATAAATGTTAATGCTTCAATTAGGTGCAACTTAAAGGTTTACATGCCCTGCTATAAACTGTAATCTGGATAATTGGAACATGCATATGTGCAATACATGCACATGTAAAGAAGTACTTGCTGCAATCTGTAGTATAGTCTGCATCTGTTAGGATCTGGTAGTCTTAAAAGTAATACGTTATCTGTTAGGAGGTGGTAGTCATAATACTAAAGGTTAAGATAACAGAGTCAAATAATTGTATTAATGCATTGTATGTTACATATGGAGGTACTAATCCTGTCTCTTTTTTTATCTCACCCCCAACGCTTATCTGTTTTTTTGTTTGTTTTATTTTATGTGTTGTCAAAATGTGTCCATGTCTTCCATGTGTACCACATCATGAAATGCTCCACAGCACACTGGGGTAGGCCTGCCCCAAAGTATCCACCTGCCCCCACTCCACTGGCCCCGGAAATTTTGCCCAGCAAGTCTGGTAGCCAACCTGGCAGCACTACCTCCACTGCTTCTGCACTACCTGCCCACTCAGGTAGTCCTGCCCTAGAGAATAGGCCAGTGGCTCCCTCTGGGAGCTGTGGAAGGAGTTGAGAGTTTATTACCCACACTGAACAGCCAGGGATGGTGCATAGGGTTGTGCACCACACTGTTGGTGCACACCTACACCAGATGGAGAGGCATCTCTCATCTTATGTAGGACCAGGAGGAGGAGAAGAAGATGTCAAGTGCTCAAGTCTGTGGCGGACTGAGGTGATAGTGATGACAGACATGTGGGTGAGGGCTCAGTTCTCACTGTCAATCAGCTTGATGTCCATGAGTCCTGGATGTCCCCATCCTCACCCCATCCATGGTGTCCACTGACATCTTGTGTCCCATCACTGTCCTTGTGTCTTGTCTTGTTTGTCTTGTCTGTCTGCAATTGCTTCCTCACCTACCCAACTTACCAGACCCAGGCATACCTATTTCCCTTCCCCAACATCTCTCTCTCTCTCTCTCTCTCTCTCTCTCTCTCTCTCTCAAAAAAAAACCTGTCCCACAAAAAAAATGTGCTATACATAGCTCTCCATTTTGCACACATGTCTTACTGGCACACTTGATTTGGTTCAATTGGCTATACAACATGATTGTGTTGTGGTCACCCCTCTCTCTGGGGTGACAGTCCAATTCAGCTAATATTCTGCATATATTATCAGTTTTTACTGTTGAAGAAATGGATAGCTATGGTTCTTTCCTACCTCCCTTCTGCATATTCCTGTATTGCTTTCCATTAGTTCTTCCTCCTGCTTGGTTACCATTTCACCACTGTCCTATTTTCCCCATTTCTTTTCTTTAAAGTATTATTGCACAATGGTGCTCTTCACGTACCAATGTGCAAAGGTGATAATATGAAAGTATTTAAGTGCTAGATTCAATTGTATTCAAACCCAGTACTATCTGGCTCCCAAAAAGGAATGTATTACTGCATTAACTGCATTAACACATGCCACCACAGAGTCAGTTAAATACCAGGTGTATTCCAGAAACTCAATACTAACTGTCAGACTTTAGCATCCCCATTTCACCATTGTCCTATCTTCACCATTTCTTTTCCTTTATGCATTATTGCTTGATGGTGCACATCAGGCACCAATGCATACCAATTGTAAAGCAAAAGTAGTTAAATGTATTAGGTACAGCTGTATTCCAACTCAGTATTATTTGGCTCCAAAAAGGAATGCATCACTGCACTAACACCTGCTGCCACAGAGTCAGTTAAGTAGTAGATGTATTCCACACACTCAATACTAACTGTCAGACTTTAGCAATCTGCCTCGTGTTCATGCACTGCTTAGTAATATGCAAACAGGTGTATTTCACATGCGTATACACTTTGCTAACTGTCACACAAACCTGCTGCCCCTTGCACTATGGAAATTAACATATTATGCTTTGTTTCTGCTGTTTACTGTCCACTCCCTTTGCATGACATGAAAGTACATGTAGAAACATTACAAACTGAGGGCCCTATATAACTATATCTCATATATTTAAAATAAATCCATGTGTTGGCACCCCCCAAGTACTACAATCCTGGGGTCTCAGTACTTTTTCCACACATATATCAACCACACTACAAAATGTAATATCAAATGTGTGCTATGCAATGCACATCAATCTGGTAACAAGCAGAACTACAACCACTGACCTATATGACTAAAAAGCCTTATCTGCACGGCTACTGCAGGAATCAGTATGGACCATTTCCACAGGGAGAGTTGACCTTCAACACACTTGCCTTGGCAAGGGTTGCTCTTGCTTATTGACCTTTGTGAACTTCTTGGATACTATCCCAAAGATTTGGATGAGAGATAAAAGGATATACCACCTATGTTGAGTTATCCAAGGCCTTTGACACTATCCCCCATTCATGTCTCATAGTGAAGCTCTCCAATCTGGGAATTAGCCATACAGTTCTAGATAGATAGCCAACTGGCTCAATGACAGAATACACACTCTCATGTTGGGAACTAGACTTCCACCACTAGTCCACTATCTAATGGTCATGCCATGGACAAGGGTAAGGTGGTCCACACAGCCTATCTAGACCTTGCCAAGGTCTTTGACATCATCCCCCACTCTAGAATCATAGATAAACTTACTAAGCTAGGCATTAATCCCTACATCACCCGATGATTTGCTAATTGGCTTACTGATAGAACCCACACTGTAAAAGTAGCAGACTCCAAATCCAGCTTCAGACAAGTGACAAGTGGAGTACCTCAGGGTTCAGTCCTGGGACTGCTCTTCTTTGGCATCTACTTCTCTGAAGTACAGGCCAACACTAAGGGACTCTGGCTAACAAAGTTCACAGATGACTGCAAACTGGGAGCCATTATTGAATTCCCAAATGATGTGGATACTCTACAAAAGGGCCTTACAGAAACAGATGCTTGGTGCCAGAGCCATGGGCTCAAGCTCAATGCCAAGAAATGTATGGTTATCCTCTTTGGGGAAAAAACATGTATCTGTGAATTACCATATAGGTGGCAGTACACTAAACACCGAAAGTGTGATAAGAAACTTAGGGACACAGGTGGACAGTGGTCTCACCTTCGATAACCACATCACCACAACAGTCAGGAAATCCTTCTATGTGGCACACCTCATCACTAAGGGCTTTTCATCCAGAAAAAGGAGGTCATTGTCCCACTGTACTCATCCCTCATTAGACCAATTATAGAATACAATGCCCCATTTGGTATGTACCTCTCAAGACATCTGCAACAACTGGAAAGGCTGCAGAAATACCTCACTAAAAGAATCACAGGCCTAAAGCAGATGCCCTACGCTGACCGCCTTAAAAAACTCCAGCTATACTCTTTCACATATCGTCTACTCAGAGGCTATCTCTGCTTAACATACAAGGCCATGTCAAACCCAGAGCTGTTGGACATGCTACACTTGAAGAAATCCCAATCCCTCAGAGCCACATGCTCCAGGGATCTAAACCTTGTCATCACAATAAACAAAACATGCTGGAGGGATAGGTTCCTGACTCAGAGACTCCCCAGACTCTGGAATAGATTGCCCATACATGTCAAGCAGAGTGCCTCTTTGGCCTTCTTCAAAAGGAACCTTGACAATTGGATGGGAGAAAGGAAATTCACCCCAGGAATCATGTCAGTCGCCCTGCTAGACAGGGGTCCAGGGAAGTAAATAGTGTGGGAAGAAATAGCTAGGGAATTGTTATGGCTAGGCTTGTATAGGCCCTAGGGCTGATAGCCTAGTGCCAACCTATGAACCTATAATGGAATACCACAAGGATCTTTGCTGGGTCCTCAACTGTTTGGAAAATACTTCCCTTAAGCACAGGCAACAGTAGATGGCCTGTGGTTTACCAAGTTTGCAGATGATTGTTAACTGGACATACTCACATAGAGTCCCCAATGATGGTAACATACTAAAGTAGGGGCTAATGCAGATTTATGATTGGTGACAAATTCATGGACTGAACTTTAAGCATACAATGACTCTTTGTCACCTTTGTCAATGAATTATCCCTGCTAAGTATGCTATACATAGCACTCCCTAAGCTCAAACACAGTGTTGTGAGACTTGAGAAGACATGTTGATAGCAATCTACACTTCCATCACTATGTGCTCATAGTAGTGACACACATGCTCTGCATTGCACACATCATACATATGGACATTACATCCAAGACCAGGGTAGTCATACTTCTGCTCTACTCCACCCTTATCATACCAATAATGGACTACAATGCTCGCACCTCTCTGTACCTCACCAGACACCTTCAGCAATTGGAAAGGAAAGAGGGTTGTGCCTGGGAGACTTCCAGGCCCCCAAGCATGACATACATGGAAAGACTGACATACCTGTCACTGTACTTGGTATCATGCAGGCTGCTGAGAGGTGACCTATGGCTGACCTGTAGAGCAGTCTCAGATGCTGCCCTTCTGGAAATGATGTATCACTGCAACTCAAATGGGACAACTATAATTTGCCCCAAGGTTCTCAACCTAGCCTGTGATATAAACAGAACATGCTGGGGAGACAGTTGTATCCCACAACTGTTCACATTTCTCTGTAATAGGCTCCCACTGCATGTGAAGCAGTGGTCCTCAATGACCCTGTTCAAATGCAACCTTGACTACTGGGCGGGTGATTGTAAAGTCACCTCTGGGGTAGCACCTATGTCCCTCAGGGCAGTTGGTGCTGCTCACAAACATGCTCTGCTAAATATGACCATCCAACTATGCTCAATAATGGCACCTGTGTTCTTACACTGCTAGGCTTCTAAAGACCCTAGTGCTTTTAGGCTAGTAGGCCTCATATGAACCTATGAAGCTATGCGCCTATGCAGGCCTCATAAGTTTTTGTCAACCACATGGCCAGCTGATGTTATCTATTATAAGTTCACCTGCACTCTTGTACAAAACAGACTTGTGCCATGGTGCTTGCATAACATACTGTGCTCTGTAGTCTGTGTACTTAGGTAGGGGTTCTGTTCTTACTGTAGTCGACTGTGTGTGTGTGTGTGTGTGTGTGTGTGTGTGTGTGTGTGTGTGTGTGTGTGTGTGTGTAGACAGCAGAGCAGATGCGTGCATCCTACAGGTATTTCTCCAATTACATAGATTGCCAGTATTTTGATACTTGTTCTTGCCTACACATCCATTTCACACAGGGCTCTCAACCTCTTGTCTACCACGTGGCCTGTATAAATCAGACTTGAGCTGTGGTGCCTGCGTTAAGTAGTGTGTTCTGTAGTTTGTGTGCTTAGATAGGTAGGGGTTCTGTTCTCACTGCACTCAAGTGTGTGTGTGTGTGTGTGTGTGTGTGTGTGTGTGTGTGTGTGTGTGTGTGTGTGTGTGTGTAGACAGCAGAGCAGACGTATGTATCCTACAGCTACTTCTCCAAATACATAGATTGCCAGTATTTTGATACATGCGCATGGCTACACATCCATTTCATACAGGTCTCCCAACCTTTTGTCTCTCACATGGCTTTCTGATATCATCTTCTATAAGTTCAGCTGCACTCTTGTATAAATCAGACTTGTGCTGTGGTGCTTGCATAATGTACTGTGTCTGTAGTCAGTCTACTTAGGTAGGAGTTCTGTTCTCACTCTAGTCAACTGAGTGTGTGAGCTTTTTCTTGACAATACATAGAGCATTTTACACCAGCATGTGGGACACTATTAACTTCCCAACAGACACTGATGATGTCATCAGTTATAAAGTGTTGCCTGACACACTCCAATTTGACTTGAGCTGTGGTGCTAGCATAAAGTACTGTGGTCTGTAGTCTGTGTACTTATGTAGGGGTTCTATTCTCATTGCACTCAACAGTGTGTGTGTGTGTGTGTGTGTGTGTGTGTGTGTGTGTGTGTGTGTGTGTGTGTGTGTGTGTGTGTGTGTGTGTGTGTCAGCTGTTGCTTGACATTACAGAGAGCATTTTACACTAGCATGTAGGACACTGTTATCTTCTCCTCAAAAGACACTGCTAATGATATCAGCTATATCACATTTTTGGATATGCAGTACTCCCAACAGGACAGGGTCAGAGACAGGCCTGGGGGCAGGCAGAAGTCATGTGATCATATACAATAAAGTTTACAGTGACATGGCTTTCATTCTATCCACATATATCATGGCATTGTGTGCAGGCCCTGTCTTATCTTGCTGAGAAAGCCCTGTGGTCTCTCCAGCTGCTACATGTGTCTAGTGAGGTACATGTAAAAAAGAACATTATAATCTATTAGTGCTGTAATAAGGCTTGACTACAGTGCTGTCATACACTCCTAAGACATTGATATGATGGCATAATTTATGATGTGCACAATATAGGCTTTCAATAGCAGTGTGGACAGTTGATGGTCAAAGTTATACTGCTATTTAAATGTGCTCCCAGTGCTTGCATCACTGGGTTTCTGCATAGCAGGACTGTTGTCAGTGTTGTGATTAACATGGAACTCCTCTTTTCAGATGGACAACATTACAAACACATATTTCTGCATTTATTTGCAGATCATATGCCTTTGTCACCATTCAGTTGTCTGTGTTAGCTCCTCCTGTACTATGTTATCACCATTGGTGAACTCAATGATTGCACATAACATGCAAGAATCAGCAAACTTGTTAAGGCAAAGGTCATATACTTTAGCCTGAACTGTCAAGAAATACAATTCAAACAGTGAAGGACCAAGCACAGATCCCTGGGGTTTGCCAATGGTGACAGTTCTACTGGTACAGGTTGATTCATCAACTTTCACATGATGTGTTCTTTTGGTAAGCCAGTTGTTTACCCATCAACTGACATAAGGTTCAATTCCCAGCTTCATTTTTTTTTCTAAATGATACCTGCATGTCTGTGTGTCAAACCCCTAGGCCAGATCACAATAGGCAGTATGCACTGTCTTACCTTCATCCAGGTCTGTCATACATAATCAATGTGCTATGACAACATCACAGATCACCTATGGCATGACCCAGCAAATACACCTTCCTGATATGGTAGAATACACAGTTCAACACACCCTTCACATGGTGTATGTTCCCATACAAGGGTGTACATCAACATGCATCCACCTGAGTTGGGGGGGCAGCACCTGATGCACAGATGTATAGGGATATCCTGATTCTCAACTGTGAGGTAGACCAACATGTCATCATGGACCTCCTCTACGTGTACACTAGCAATATTCCAGGTGATACATGCCCTCAAAGAGGTCATTCAGGGTATGCATGATGACAACAGTATCAAGTGGAACTTGAACAGGTCAAGGCATTTGACAAAAACTCATACTGAGGTATTCAATCAACACTGTCCTATGTGGCCATAAATAGCTATATCACCAAATGGGTAAACCAGTGCATGACATACATAGCATCTCACTATGTTGAAATGTGTGACATGACATATATCTCAGATCCTGTGATCAGGTCAGTACATCAGGAGTAGCACTACACCCTTTCCTAACCATTAGTTCAGTGATGGACATCACAGATGACTTATACATGGTGTGTCCAAACAACTGCATGAAGGACTACAGCTTGTGTGTAATCACTGACTCCAACAGTGATATTAGTATAATACAGACAGTATCAACACATACCAGAGACTGCTCCCACAGTCATGACAACACTTGCATTGATGAGACACATGGAGGGATTTGTTGAATCAGGGAACAGACACACCACCCAACTATATTGTGGATATCACACCTTATAATCACACCTATAGGTATGTGACCTGTGTTTTGAGGCAGAGGGTAAGTGGTACATCCACCAACATATGGTCAAAGTGCTGACTACTGTCTTGAATGTAACACAAGTACTGGATATGTCAAGGACATGCAGATCAGAGGCCATAATGACTTCATGGTTCCCAGATTTCATCACACCAATAACTATGTACAACGCACCCTTCTTCATGTGCCTCCCTGCACATATTCCAGTGATGTGCAACTGAAGTGTACCACCTTTATCACAGCACACTGTCACACAGCTTATTGCCCATACCTAGGTATTCTTTTGGTGGAATATACATGACTGTCTGATGGTGCAGAACAAAAACAGGTTCATAAGTGTTTACTAGGCTAACGGCCACAAGGCACTTTTTAAGCCTAGCCATGCATCTAAATCTCTGACAAGTTGATACCCTTGGTAAGTGTAAGCAAAGACTTGGGAGATGAAACATTTACAAGCATGGGCCTGGAAGATGAACCATTTACAGGTTGCATGTGTCCATTAGCAACATAGGTGCCAAACTAGGGATGAATTTCCTGTTCCCCATCCAATTGTCCAAACTGCACTTGAATTGGATTATGGATGAACTATGCTTCAAATGGATGGTGTTCCTGTTCCAGAAATGGGGTAGTCTGTGAGATACATATCTGTTTCTCCAGCAGGTCCTATTTATATCACAGGCAAGGTTAAAGTCTTTAGAATGGGTAATTCTGGTTATGTTCATTTTGTGGATATCCAGGATGTCTATCACAGTGGGGTCTGACAATGCCCTGTATGCCAGGCATATATCTCCCCTCAAAAGCCTGTAGGAGATAGAATACATGGCTAGGGCCTTGAGGCGGTCTGCATAGAACATTTTACTTATGCCCCGATGTTCCAATTGTTGGATATGCCTGGTTAAGTACCTACCAAAGGGTGCATTGTACTCAATGATAGGTCTGATGAATGTGGAATACATTTGAACAATGTATTCCTTGGACCTAGATACCATACCTTTATTTATAAGTTGCACAACATAGAATGATTTCCTCACTACCATAGAAATGTGATAGTCAAAGACTAGATTACTGTCTATGTGTGTCTATAACTACTGGGTCAACTCTAAGGGTATGCTGTCAATATGATAGTTACCATGGATGGATGACTTCCTAAAGAATACTATTATGCATTTCTTGGCATTTAGTTTTAGTCCATGGCTCTGACACCAGTTGTTTGTCTGTGTCAGCCCTTCCTGAAAAACATTTGTGTCAGTGTGGGATTCAATGACAGCTCCTAATTTGCAATCATCTGCAAATGTAGTCATCCAGAGACCATTGACATTGGCCTTGACTTCAAAGAAGCAAGTGCCAAAAAGAAGTGGTCCAAGGACAGATCCCTGGGGGACTCCACGTGTGACTGACCTCTTTGTAGAGGTGGACTCCCCAATTATAACTTCATGGGTCCTGTCTCTGAGGCAGTTGGCTATCCACTTGGTGATATACAGGTTTGTACCTAACCTCTTGTGTTTGTCAACAATGCCCGAGTAGGGTATTGTGTCAAATGCCTTGTCCAGGTGAAGGTAGGCAGTGTGAACTATTTTGCCCTCATCCATCGCTTTGGTGATCTTCTCAAATATGTCCACCAGGATGAGTAGACATGTCCTGCCCTTGATGAAACCAGAATGGGTTGGGTCCAGTGTCTGGAGGTTTACTATATCACTAATGATCATTTGCATGATAATTCTTTCCATGGCCTTACATATAAAACTAGTGAGACTTATGGTTCTGTAATTTCCAGAGTCTGTAGATAGGCCACCTTTGTGCAGAGGGATGACTGTTGCTGTTTTCCATTAATGAGGCACAAAGCCTGTTTGGAGGCTACATTTAAATACTAATTCCAGACGGCCTTATAGATCATATTTCATGCTATTTAGATGGCATCCTGGGATATTGTCTGTGTCTATTGATGCTGTGTTCTTGGCCTTAGAGAGTTGTTACACCAGATGCATGTGTGGTACCTGTTCAGCTTATGCACACACTACATACATAGGTGTTTGACAACATTAATGACATGTATGGGGACAGTATGGGGACCTTGTGTGACAGTAACAGACACATTTTTGCATTACAGTTCATACTGTACCATATAGATATGTGTTTGGTGTTGCTGCTACAACCATCTTCCATTTACATGCCCTCCTCTACTGCATGTGCAGGAGTTTCACCTGTACTATTTCCCAGTGTTCATTTCTACAGTTCATCTGTGTATCACTATTCAATACACACACTTTCCCTGGGTGATCATTTCACATGGCAGTCCCAAGACCTGTTACAGATCATTAATACAGCTTCAGATGAAGCAGTTCAATTCTTTAACACTACTTTTTTAGATATCCTAAGCACACATGCACCTCTTAGAAACATTAGATCTAAATCAAAGGCTGCTCCTTGGCTAACAAAAGAGACTAGGCCTTTACTATTAACTAGAGACAAAGCCTGGAATCACTGGCTTGCCACCAGCTCCAAAGCACAACAATCATACTTAGAGCTCTGTAATAAAGCACAAAAATCAGTTAAATAAGATAAATTTAATTACTGTCAGAATATACAAGTGAAATACCTGAAACCCCCCCAAAAAGCTCTGGACAGCCATTAACAATATTCTCCAATCAGGAAAATCCCCCACACCCTCACCATCAACCAATAACACCACTGAAGCCATTGCTACCCAATTCAACAAATATTTAATTGCATCCATAATTAACTTATCTGATCTTCTAAACTCCCCCACCTCCACTGAATCACCCAAGACCAACCTTAACAACTCTTCCTTTTCATTCAAACCAGTCACCATCAACAACATAAAAAAATTGCTTAAAAAACTAAAACCCACAACCCTAGCCGTCGACCAGCTTCCAGTAGAATATCTGCAAATTATTGCCAGTGCAATACTATTGCCTTTCCTGTATCCATCCGTGTCAACAGACCAATATCAGAAAGTATAGTCCCTGCAATTTGGAAAAATCTCCCACATAATACCCCTACATAAAGGCGGTAACTGCACAGAACAAATTATTGATCAACAGCCATATTATCCCCCTATCTAAAATCTTAGAAAGGTGCGTACATAAACAAATCATGGATTACCTACACACACAAACTTTTAACAAACACTCAGCATGGATTTCACCCCTCCCATAGCACTACTACTGCATTAATGTCCTTTATCAATACAGTAAACCAACACAGAAACAATGTCAAATTTGTATCTGCTATCTTTCTTAACCTTTCTAAGGCCTTTGACATAGTCACACATAGTAAACTTATCCAAGTTCTT
Source organism: Protopterus annectens (assembly GCF_019279795.1). Taxonomy (NCBI): domain Eukaryota; kingdom Metazoa; phylum Chordata; order Ceratodontiformes; family Protopteridae; genus Protopterus; species Protopterus annectens. Next base: position 265,460,263 of record NC_056735.1, on the reverse strand, counting down.
TGCAAATGTAACATCAGTCCACCCTCTATCTCTTGGTTTCAAAGTTATCAGATCGCCAACAGACTGTCCAATGGCAGAACAACCTCTTCTCCCAGTTACTATAGGAGTTCCCCAAGGCTCCATTCTAAGACCCCCCCCCCACTCTTTTCACTTTTTACTAACAATCTACATACTTCCTCTCTTCATGCTTCTGTTATCCAATATGCTGATGATTCTACCTTAATCTGTTCTGCCTCCTCCCCACAGGAACTCCTGTCAATTACACAGGATTCCTTTCTCTCAGCTGAAGTGTGGCTTAGAAACTCAAAACTAATTCTCAACCTTAAAAAAACAAAACTGCTTCTATTTTGCCCAACAAGATCCTCCACTTTCCCCTCTTTCAATATTATGTCCATGAACAAAACCATCATTTCTCCAGTAACATTAAACTTTTAGGTGTCAAAATTGACTGTAATATGAAATTTCTGTGAGAACTCACCAAACACTCCGAAGCCCAAGTCTCAATTCCACTGAAAATGCAAAGTCCAACGCAGTATAAATAAAAATACAAATTTATTTTAAGCCATTGAAACCATACGCTTTTCATCAGCATTTCCTTACTAAACAGGCTAAACTGCCATTGCATGCACCCATCTCATATCTACACTCCTACATGCCTCCCCAATACTCACAAACTTGAGAAAGACTGATTTAGCCAAACTCGATTCCTGCTGCAATAAAATAGCCAGGTTTGACACAGACTCCCCTTTCAGGTTACATCACTGTTTGTCTCTTAAATAACTTAGTTGGCTTGAGCTTCCCCAACTCCTCCTCTATAACCAACTGATCTTTGCCATAAAATCCTGCATCAACCTGATAAAATCCCCACCTTCCAAAATGTAATAATTCCATATTCAAACAATAGGTTGCTACGATCAAGTAATACATTATTATTGTGGGAAACAAAAGCCAACAAAGCAGCTAGTGTTCCCTCTTTTCCAACTTCATATCTAAAAAATGGAATGCTCTGCCCCATAAAATAGTATCCCAGTCTTCCTTAACAATGTTTAAATAAATGCTGAAAACACATCTGGCAGATGCTTGGCTATGTTCCTGCACCAACCCTGGCTAGTTCACCATCTTTGTCTGAAGCTATCTAACCCACTTGCATTAACGTAACTATCAAACTACTAACCTCAATATTTCAACACTTTGTTTTCACAATTCCAGCTCATTCCACTATACCATACACCTACCAGACTAAATATTTTAGTGTATAATGTTTCTCAGACTGAAACTTATTAAAACTACAAAAGGATTTTTATTATATCCTTTACAGATGAGTCTGTGTATTATGTTGATACCTAAATCTGCAACATCAGGTGATCCCTGGCAACTAAATATATAACCACTAAACTGCCTTTACTGTTAGACTTTCTTTATTCACCGCGCTGTACATTGTATGTTGTTATCCTTCTTATGTTTCTTCTAACTGTAATTGAATAGTATTGTATATTGTACTTAGTATCACTGTATTGTACATTGTATGTCTCAAAAATGTAACACAATTGTAATTGTATCTAATTTTGTATCTTGTATGTGGAGCTTTTCTCCCCAGGCCTCTGCTGAAGAAGGACCTGTGTCCAGTCTGACTTTCCCGGTTACCAAATGTAAAAATAAAATAAATAAATAATAAACGATCTCAACACTATCATCCCACAAGCTACCTGCATCCAATATGCTGACGACTCCACGATTATTTGCTCAGCATCTACCTCCTCAGAGCTACTCACTCTAACTCAAACCACCTTCAACACTCTAGAAACTTGGTTCACTAGACGGCACCTCCTCCGCAATGCTAAAAAAACAAAACTTCTCCTTTTCACTCCTACCACTCGAGGGTCCCCATTAAACTTCAACATTTTATCCAATGGCACCACTGTTATCTCTCCTGACACATCAACTAAACTGCTAGGAATAACCATCGATAACAATCTCACTTTCGATCAACACATCAATAACATCATCAAAACTGTTAATAAAAAAATTGGATCATTATACCGTATCAAACCTTTTCTCACACCTTCTACCAGAGCTACCATTGCCCACTCCCATCTTATTTCTACCCTCTTTATGCCTCACCTATCTTCACTAACCTTAAGAAGGCCAACCTAAATAAACTAGCAACTTGTTACAATAGCATTGCCCGCTTTGCCACCAGTAAGCCTTTCAGAACACATCACTGTCAAAACCTAAAACTCCTAGGCTGGCTGGAGCTACAAAACTGTCTTTTGATCTCCCAACTTACCATTGCTCACAAGATACTGTACCAACCTTATAATACCCTATACTTTCTCAACTTTTAATCCCTTACAATAATCTTACCTCCCTTGATCTTCATCTAAACTCATGACCAAATCTGTAAAGTCCCATAACTTAGCTGGTGACTCTCTGTTCACTAATACTGTAGGAAGGATATGGAATCAGCTACCCACTGATATCACTCTAATCCCTCCTTACCACTCTTCAAACAAAAATCAAACTGTACTTCCAAAATCACTGGCTCTGCTCCTGCAGGACTCCTGACTGATCTTCTTCTTTCCCCCTACACTACTAGTATCTTTACACTATACTTATTTACTTTACTTATTCCTTCTTCCTATTGCCCTGCTACTCTCCTCCTATGCTCCTACCCTCTCCTCCTTTTTCTCTCCCCCCTCCTCTTTTCCATCACAATACTCTTTTCCACTCTACACTATTGCCTCTTTCTCTCTTCTGCCTTTGTATTTCTTCTGTAATTCCCTTCTGAGTCTCCCATTCTACTTTTTTCTCTCCAACAGATTATCAAATATATGTTGCTAATCTTGATGTTTTGTAATGTTTTACTGAATAATTATATTTTGAGTGTGTTCCTTAGGAATTTTGTTTTTTTGTGTTACTAAACGTATATTCTTTTTGTACTGAATTTATTTTATAATTTGTCTCCTTGTAATTTAGTATCTGTGGAGCTTTTCTCCCCGGGCCTCTACTGAAAATGGACATATATCCAGCTAGACTAGCCCGGTTAACAAATGTAAAATAAAAAGTAAAATTCAGTACAGAATTCCAGGAATGGGTTATCACATTAATCTTTACTGTAGGTACACTATCCTGTACTGTGTTTGGACAATATAATTCACATTCATACCTCTCAACTGTCCAGATATTCTCAGGATGTCCAGATGTTTTCTCTAACAAATATGTAGCTTTCAGCCATATCACTAGGATGATCTCTAGACTGATGTGACTCAAACTTAATATTACTGTCAAAGGAAAAAACTTCAAAGACCAATACACGTAAGGTTCAGTTAAGGTATATTTATTTACTTGCCGCAAGGAGACAAAAACATGCAAATACAAGGATTTGTCTAACTACTAACAGGAAGTATGCTCATTCTTATACTACTTTGCAAGACATGGCCTTCTATGGCTGATGTAATCAAACACAACTTTCAGTATTGTTCTACAGCAGATGTTACTCAGATTTTCTGCTGACATGACTAGATTTGTGAGAAACTTTTGAGAAAAACAACCTGGCCTTGGTGGGCTCTACTTCGTTTACAAGCTTCTATTGTACAGTGTTACATTTCAATGTGCTCTTCTAATTCAGATACAAGCAAATGCTGATTGCAGTTCATATTTTCAAACAGGCTTTGTCCTAATTATCTATAGCTTCTACAGCTGTGTATTTTCTCACAGCACAAAACAGAACTTCTTGTCTAAGCTTCATACAAGTAATATTGTTCTATTCATTATTTTCCTGACATAAGCAGGAATCATCTGCTTCTCAGTAAATTTCCAAGGCACAGGCAAGATTTTAGCTAACAACACAAGGTCAGAAAAGCATCTGCAGTTTGTACAGATTTATGCAGTATGAAATAGAATAAATGTGTTAACCCTTTTCAAGCTCTAAATGCACTAAGCATATTACTAATGCACACATTAATACATATTTTTATGACATTTCCCCCCTTTTAATACTTTTATTCTACTTTCAAAATAAGCATAAACAGTTTGATTTCTTCTCCTAACCTCTTCCACTTAGGATTTGCAGTTAAGAGAGTCATTCAGTTTAAACCTAAGAAAGCATTTTCAATCTTTTAATAGTTCATCAAACTCAGTACTTTGATATAAGGTTTCAGAAACTGACATGTCTATAAGGTCTTTAATCAGTCTTTTCATGCAGGGGATGCCACAACAAACACATACTCTCAGTAGGAGCATTCCTACACAAATGGCAATCAGGATGTTCATTAGGATGGTACCCCACCCCCCAAACCATTTCTGGAAAAAGTCCATCATTGGGTTTGGGCCTGGTTTGGTCATGGCCAACACTTGCTGAATTACCTCAAGATGATTGTCTATCTCGTGTTTATGGTCAGGAATATATGAACAGCATTCTTCTTGGATTAAAGTGCAAGTACCACCTCTCGCTGCTAGGGTGAAGCCGAAAGCCATGCGGTTCTGAAGCACTACAGTTCTCATAGCATTCAGTTCATCAGTCACCAATTTGAGAGCGGAAAAAGTTGCATTACTCATTACTTTGAAAAGCTTCAACAGTTTTCTCAGCTCCCAAATCGATTTCACTGCTCCATATGCCAGTAATATGCCTGCCCACGATATAACGCTATCACTCAAGTCCATATGTGTCAGTCCTTTGCCTATGGAATGATGGTCTTTCCAACGCGCATCGATTTGTCCCACTGGATTTACAGGTTTCTTGACGATCTTTCGGACATTTCAAATTTTTCCTTGAGGTAAAACTGCAGTGTGTCATATGGCCGGAACCAGGTAACCCAAAAAACAACTGCCGGACCAATTCTCAGGTAACCATTTGTATGCCTTTCTGCCACACACAAAGTAACAATCCTCTACTTTAGTAGTAACTTTGCTATGAATATACACTCGCCCTGCATGAAACATTTTTTTATCTATCATAGACAGTTGTTTATAAAGAACAGAATTATGTTTTACTTCATCAAGTGTTTTATGCATCAATCCAAGAAATGAATCATAGTTTGTATGTTACCTTTAGTGTAACATCTATAAGGAACAGTCACATTGCAATTGCTCCAACCCACCTGAACAGTATCATTTTTATAAAAACACACAGTTCCCTTTTGTGGAACAGACAAGTGCAAAGCTATTTTATCTTGTGATGTAATGGTTGAGGTATCATAAATCAAGTTCTCCCAGGTCTCATTGACCCCTAGGGAGACTGTAGTCATTAATAACCCCCCGTATGCTGTCGGCAAAGCTGTGCAAATCCAGCAATTCAAAACATTGAAAGTCTCAGCATACACATATTTAATTGCCTGGTAAGTGTTAAAGTTTGGATGCCAGTTGATAAGTAACGTTTCACGTTTATTAAGTTCAGTCTGTGTGGCTGGGAAAAGGAAAGGCCACAACAAAAAGATTATTGTCACTAGTACAGTTTACAGGATGATTATGCAATACTTCTGAGGAAAAGGTTGTTCTGCATTCCTGTTTCTTCTGGACTCTTATCATTTTAGTCTTGCCATGTGACAAGATTTTTGTCCAGTTCAAAGTTCTTGACTAATTTACAGTGCGTCAGGTGGATCCAGGAGGTGCGCTCCGCTATCTTGACTGCAGTGGGTGTCGACAGAAGCACTTGATATGGACCTTCCCACTTTGGTGATGCCCAATTCTTTCTCTTTACTGTCTTCACCCAAACCCATACTCCAGGGGACACTGCCACTTCTGATGGTCTGGTTCGTTCTTTATCTGAAACAGACTCTGACTGCAACAAATGTTTAGAATTTAACAAATTTCGCATGTACTCAGCTAGTGTACTGTCAGCTTCCTGGTCTGTGGGCATGAGAGATTTCCACTGAGGTATATAATAAGCCCTTCCAAATAATTTTTCAAAAGGAGTCAATCCTTTTGCATTTGGAACAGTTCTCATGCTCAACAGTGCCAGGGGCAGACAGTACACCCAATTTCTCTGTGTTTCTACTATTACACTTCCTTAGCTTATTCTTTAAAATCCCATTATGCTTCTCTACTAGCCCTGCAGATTGAGGGTGATACGCACAATGATCTTTTAGAGAAATACCAAAATGTCTACTTAACTGTTGTGTGGTCTGATTTACGAAGTGTGTGCCGTTGTCACTGTAGATCCTTTCCGGAATGCTGAATCTACAGATGATTTCTTTAACAAGGACTTTGGCCACAGTTGCTGCATCTGGATTTTTAGTCGGAAAGGTTTCCACCCATCTGGAAAACATATCTGCAATGACAAGACAATACTTCTTATTTTCACATTTATTCAACTCTATGAAATCCATACAGATAGTATGAATCGGATACGGTGGTGTAGGGAAACTCCCTTGCTTGGGCTTTAATGCCCCTTGTGCATGATGTTTATTACAAACTTGGCATAACGAACAAAATTTTTTAGAGTAGTTTGTAAATCCGTACGTCATGAACACTTGGTTCACCAGCTGTACCATCCCTCCTGTTGAGACATGGCACTGCCCATGGCTCAACAAAGCTGCATATCTAAACAAATTAGATGGCAATATCGGTTTTCCTTCTTTAGAGATGTACAGCCCCTTTTCGAGAATTGCTCCTCGTTTTACCCATCTTTGTTTTTCAACTTGCATAGTAAGTGTCTGCATTGTCTTTAACATTTCTAAGTCTAAAATCTCAGACGGTTGTAATTCCTCATTCAAAAGAAATACTTCTGAAGCTGCCTACTTTGCAGCTGTATCAGCTCTCGCATTACCTTTTGAAATCCTGTCCTGTTGCTTAGTATGAGCTGTGCATTTACAAATAGCTACTTTCTGAGGTAACTGAATAGATTCTAAAAGATCTAAAATAAACTGTGCATGATTGATTGGTTTGCCAGTAGATGTTATCATTCCTCAATTTTTCCACTGTTGCGCAAAAACATGTACAGTAGAATAAAGCATACTGGCTGTTAGTAAAAATGTTCACACATTTACCCTTTGCTAAGGTACATGCCCGTGTCAAGGCAATCAATTCTGCTGCCTGTGGAGATGAATTGTGTGGTAAAGATTTTGCTTCTGTAATGTCAGTATCAGAAACTACTGCATATCCTACTAGGTTCTGTCCTGCAGGACCCCTTTTGCATGAGCCATCCACGTAGTATGTCACCTCGGCATCATCCAAGGGAACATCCGTAAGGTCTTTTCCAGGCAGTGTCTTTTGCTCAATCACCTGCAGGCAGCTATGTGGTGTGCCATCTGCAGGGGTTGGGAGCAAGGTAAAAGGGTTCAAAGTCATACATCGTTCAATTGTCATATGAGGTTGGCTCAACAATATAGTCATACAGAAAAGATGCCTAGCAGGGGAAAGATATGCTACCTTCTCTTGCAGTAAAATAATCGTGACTGCATGAGGCACTCTCAATGTGAGAGGGTGGAACAAAACTACTGAGGCCGAAGCCTGTACTGCCATTGCAGCTGCAACTACTGCTTGTACACAGTGAGGTAAAGACCATGCCACTGGGTCCAGTTGTGATGAATAATAAGCAATGGGGCATTGCTTGTCCCCATGCTGCTGTGTTAACACTGATGTCATATAACCTTGCTTACAACCTACAGTTTGGAAAAAACATTTATGATAGTTTGGTAATCCCAAAACTAATGAGGATGCTATTAACTGTTTCAGTTTGCAGAAAGCAGATTCCGCTTCTGGTGTCCATTGTAACAAATCCTGTGCTGCCATAGGCTTTTTATAAATCAGATTAGTCAACAGTGCAGATTCCAAGGCATAGTTTGGAATCCAACTCCAACAAAAATTAGTCGTACTCAGGAAGGACATCATTTCCTTCTTGGTAGTGGGTTTTGGTGCTTGCAAAATTGCTACTTTTCTGTCCTCATCTAATGTCCTACCTCCCTTGGATATTACATATCCTAGGTATTTAACTTGTTTTTTCCAAATCTGCAGTTTATTTTTGTTTACTTTATGTCCTTCCATGGCTAAAAATTATAATAGCGTTATGGTATCTTCTTTACAATCTTGCTGGGTGGGGGACGCCAGCAGGATATTATCAACATAAAGCAAAATCTGGCTACCTCTTGGTGGGGTAAGTCTCACCAAGTTGCTTGCCATTTCTTGTGAGAATATTGTTGGACTTTCACAATACCCCTGTGGTAGTTGCGTATATGTATACCTTTTCCCCTGAAATGTGAATGCAAACCAATACTGGCTGTCAGGGTATATCGGTATTAAGAAGACGCATTGCTAATATCCACCACAGAAAAATATTTCTGTTGAGGTTTTAAATCATTCAACAGGATGTGTGGGTCTGGCACCGTAGGTGCCCTTGGTATTACTGCGTCATTTACAGCTTGTAAATCTTGGACCATACGCCACTCTCCATTCGCTTTCTTAACAGGAAATAAGGGTGTGTTACATGTTGAATCAGGAGATTCCACCAGCACCCCTTCCTTAAGTAAAGCTGCTATAATAGGTTTGAAACCTACCTCTGCATCTTTTCTTTAGGGATACTGTCTTGTATGTGGTCTAAATGCTGACTTTGGCGTTATAGTAACTGGTCCCGCTGTACGAATAAGTCCTACATCTGATTTGCCTGTTGACCAGAGAGTTTCTGGTATGTTCTGTAAGGCATTCTCTTCTTCCTTAAATAGGAGTGCTAATCAGCTGTCCTTGCTAAACTGCAAGTGTACAGCTGGGTGGGTCTGAGTTATCCAATTCAACTTCTGCATTTGTATTCCCTGTTCTGACAGTTCTAACTCTGTCTGTTTTTCCCATTTCATGACTTTTTCTCCTAAGTCTACCCATTTTACATTCTTGTCCTTAGTTAAGCTAACGTGGTAATTGATTAGATTTATAGAGTGCAAAGAACTCCTAGGGCAATGAACAGCTGGCTGCACTGTTCCTTTCTGTGTCCCAGTACAGATTACATAATATCAATCTGTTTGCACAATTTCCAAACAATTCTTGCTCATATTCCTCATCAGGTCCTGGTGTGTTACAATAATACAGAGTACAGTGCAACAAATGCTGTTTATCAACGTCAAGGTAGGGGAACTTGCTGATGGCTACATTCATCAATTCTTTGGTCACTGCCCCTGGACCAGTTGTAACCAAGTCCTGGCTGTACCAATAAGACATTTTACCCTCCGTTTGCACAGCAAAGGTATCAATTTATCACTGTGCTTCCATACCCTGCATAGTCGGAACTACTGCTATACCAAATAGCTGCATAAGGTCTCTGCCTAAGAGGTTTACTGGGCATTTTGCAGAAACAACAATTTTGCTTTTCTGGGTCAATCCTGAAACAGGATCAGTTATCACAATATTATGGGAGATGGGCTCCCGATACAGCTGTCCATTAGCTGCTTTCACTAATATGTAATCAGGTGACTCTGAGTTGTCTGGCAGTTTGGAGGGATGTATCAGGGTTCGTGATGCCCCTGAGTCACACAAGAATCTGACTTCCCTCCCTTCTACCAGGAGTGTAACTTCTGGTTTCCTGTCTGCTAAATATAGCTCTAAGCTCAATAAAGCCAAATCTAATATTTCATTTTCTTCGCTATCCGTGACTTCCTGCACTTCCTCTATTTCTTCTGTCACATTCTCTACTCCCTCTATCACATTCTCATTTGTCCTTTCTCTGCTATCCTCTTCTAGTGATTCCTGACTATCATATAGTCAGTCCTCACCCTCTTTATCTTCCGTGGTTGCTTTCTTGTTTTTCTTGCAATCCCTTGCCAAGTGTCCCTTCTTACCGCATTTAAAACATTCACCCCTTTTCTTTCGCCCTTCAAAGTCCTCTGATCGCTGATCAGATTGTTTGTTTCCCTGGGCATTTCTCTTGCCCTTTTTCCCCAGACTGTACTACATAAACTTCTGCTCCATCTTCTACAGAAAATACTTGGGTTTTCTTTTTCTTTTTGCTATTAAAATGCCTTTCGGCATGCCTAGCATATTCAAGTAATGACTGTAATCTGCTTGTATGATGATCTACCATGTGCTTTGTAATAAAGCTGCTTATGGGTGCAATACTGCCTTTCAAAAATTCTTTAACTGCTGCTCATATGGGGAATCATGTGTCTGATCTTCAGGAACCTGCATTCCACAATGGTTATTAAAACATTCTAATAGTCTGGCATAATATCTGTCAATAGCTTCACCTTCCTGATGGAGGTATTGATTAATGCAAGTCCAGTCTGCCCTAGGCTTCCATTTCTCAGAGATTCGGTCTGTAAGACCTTTCACTCTGTTGTCTAATTCTGTGCTACTATGTGGGAGGGGTCTGAGCGTAGCATCATGGGGATTCCAGTCGCCACTAATCATGTGCCAATCTGGTCCCACAATTTGTCTGACTACTTTTTCTACCTCTTCTCCATTTAAATTATAACTTAGCCTCATTCCTTGCAAATCTTCTAAGAACTTTCTAAAATTAACTTTTGGATGGGGAATTCCCTCCGTGGTTTTCCGGATGTCTTCCGGAGTCCAGGGTCTATACACTAGAATAGTTGGGTCCTGACCTTCTTGCCCTGCCTGAGGATTAGGTACTTCTATAAGTGGGCATATTTATTCTTCACTCATAAATCGTGAATTTCTACCCATTTGATATAACTCAATGTCTCCTTTTGAATTTTCTGCCCGTGTTCAAGATCTGGTCTCGACGGGATCTCTAATAAACGGTTTTGCTTTTGTAGTGTCTCTACTTACAGTGACAGCAGGATATCACAGGGGTGGACTAACTTGTTCACTTGCCTCATATTCTGGTAAGGGAGGTGGAGGGGCCGATGCTATTACTAAGGTACTATCCTCCTTATCTAAAAACATTGCTTTTGAATTATTATTCTTTTGTTCCCTTCGGTTTACTTCCTCAATCCACCTGTGTGCCTGAGGAATTCCTAAATGATGTTGCTTTTTTACCCGACCTTTAGAATCAGTTTTAAGCTGTCTGACAAGTTTGACAAGCAAGGATTTTTCTAATTTACCATCAAATTCATACTTATTAACCCATTTTGAGTAATATTTAATATCAGCACACTGTGACTGCATGTATTTCGCGTTTTCGGTTAACAGCGGATTTTGGGATCTTTTTGTACAATTATTACCCATTTTGTTCTACCCTTTTAATTGTTACGTAACACCTTATTTTTACGTGGTACCACAGATGTTTTTATAGTCTCTTCAGAATGACTGCCTACCTGCTTTGTTTCCCTGATCTATGACAAGACAGTAATCTTTTTGTCCCTGACTTGTATAAACAAAGTCTTAACAAAACAAATGCAAATCTAGTCCCTGATCTAAAACAGAAAAAAGTAGATTCACCTTACCTGAGCCTTCGTGATTGATCACCTGGTTTGTGAAAAACCCGTCCTTCAGTCGCAGATCAGAAAGTGGCTGGCCTCTTTTGTACGACAATTCAGTCGGAGGGCTTTTCAACTAAGAAGAACCAATGTGGTTTCTTCCCCGTACGGTTTCAAGCCACCTGGCCTGTCTGATCCGAGGCAAAGTGAGGGTTTCCGGTCTGAAGGACCAATCTGTCAAAGGAAAAAACTTCAAAGACCAATACATGTAAGGTTCAGTTAAGGTATATTTATTTACTTGCCGCAAGGAGACAAAAACATGCAAATACAAGGATTTGTCTAACTACTAACAGAAAGTATGCTCATTCTTATACTACTTTACAAGACATGGCCTTCTATGGCTGACGTAATCAAACACAACTTTCAGTATTGTTCTACAGCAGATGTTACTCAAATGTTCTGCTGACATGACTAGATTTGTGAGAAACTTTTGAGAAAAACAACCTGGCCCTGGCGGGCCCTACTTCGTTTACAAGCTTTTATTGTACAGTATTACATTTCAAGGTGCTCTTCTAATTCAGATACAAGCAAGTGCTGATTGCAGTTCATATTTTCAAACAGGCTTTGTCCTAATTATCTATAGCTTCTACAGCTGTGTATTTTCTCACAGCACAAAACAGAACTTCTTGTCTAAGTTTCATACAAGTAATATTGTTCTATTCATTATTTTCCTGACATAAGCAGGAATCATCTGCTTCTCGGTAAATTTCCAAGGCACAGGCAAGATTTTAGCTAACAACACAAGGTCAGAAAAGCATCTGCAGTTTGTACAGATTTATGCAGTATGAAATAGAATAAATGTGTTAACCCTTTTCAAGCTCTAAATGCACTAAGCATATTACTAATACACACATTAATACATATTTTTCTGACAATTACATACATTTGAGTGCAAACCTCTCAACTGTCCTGATCTGTGCAGAATGTCCAGTTTTTGTTTTATATTTGTGATCTTTTCCTTATAACATTTTTCCTGGCAAATCATTAGCATGTCATTGCAGAGTGCAGTCAGAAACTGACATTTGAATTTCAAACTTCATGCTCTTCAGAGAGTTCATGCTAATGTACAACCTATATATTCAACTTCCTGAGTTTGTCAGTGCAATATTAAAAATCTGTCCCTACTTCTCACCCTTTATCCCCCCATTATTATGGATTTGTCCACATTTCTCACTCTTAAGAGGTTCTGAGTGGTACATTGTAAAACCTTCCCATTCGACATCTATGTCAAATATGTCCCTATTACTGGTTATTTGTCCTCTCAGTAAATTGACCTCCATGCAGATGTATTGTACTAACAAAATAAAAGCTATTTGTAAAACCCCTGGTGATCACTGTGGCACTGCCTGCAAATCCGCGCACTATGGGTGTTCTTCCTTATACAGAATTGATATCCACATTCGCTGACAAGGTTTCACTATGTGTAAAGCCCTGGTGATCATTCTGGCATTCCGTGCAAATCTGCGCACCATAGATGCTCTCCTTTACACAGAATTGCTATCTGTGTTCGTTTATAAGGTTTCACAGCCAGCAACACTGTTGCAAGCCATGAAATGTAACTTAGGTGTGCCGCGCCTCATTAATAAGCATTGTGCACTGTCAGGTGCAGTGTACTGTCATACAAACACTTAAACTCCATGTAGGCTCTGTGCGAAACCTACCTTCATGTAGTTTATTGAATCCGGCACATAAACTTTGTGTATTTAAATGACAAATACAACACTGTTAAATATACAGAGAATGTTATGAATGGTACAATATGCACTGTACACAAGAGAGTAAGCATTCATAGAAAATACCATTTTACAATTTCAGATTTCCTAAAAAAGACAGAAAGAAATAACACATCTAACTATTATTCACAATAATCAGTTGGAAACGTTGTTGTTAAAAAAAGGTAAATTGCTGATAGTTTTACCTTTGGTTCAAAAATAAGATTAGAAAATATTTTCTAAGATAAACAATAAACAATAGCTTCTTTGTTCAGGATATGCTATGATTAATTGTTCCTCACGTAACTGAGAGGAAATAATCATAGCTAAAACATCAAAATGACACATTTATCCCCACATTCAAACAATCACTATGAAACAATAGTGATATAGTACCTAGCAAATGTATCCATCCACCTTCCAAAATGGGTGCTGAGACTCCACACTGAAGATTTTCTAACAAGTTATCAAATAAGTTTGAAGAACACAGAAAAGGTTGAAAACAAAAACAAAATTCAAATTTTTACTCTTTTTCCAACTCCTACAACCAAAATTCAAAACAAAAATATTTTTGATAAACCCAGTTCAGTGTAGTGAAATATTATTTTATTTATTTTTATTTTTTTATTTGTATTAGTTTTCTGGGGTAAAACATTGATCTCCATGGACCATTTTCAGACCCACCCCAGGAACAGTATTAATAGAAATATCTGATCTTCCAAGTACACTATTTTGTGGCATGATACCACAATAGTGTTCTCATTAAGGTGTCCAAATATGTACTAGATCAGTGGACCAGTGGAACTGTTTATATATATATATATATATATATATATATATATATATATATATATATCTAGCAATGCATAATAGATCAAGAAAGGAGAAAAATGATACTGCTAATTATATATGCCTTAAATGCAACAACAGATACAACCCTCTGCATCCTACTGTTCAACCATACAGCAGTCCATTTCCTCTTCCTCGGGCTTGTCCCCCCCCCCCCAGCCTTCACAATGTTTTTATCAGCCTCTTGTGTGGGAGTGAGTCAAAGGTCTTGCTGAAATCAAGGTAGACCACATTTGAAGTTCTCCTGTAACCCATCATAAAACTGAATCATGTTAACTGGAAACTCCTGACTATGAATCCATATTGTTTGCTGTCCTGAAGATTTATATTTTCTAAAACAATGCCAGCAGCTTTAATTTCTCTTGTTGCCTTTCTCTGGATCATTGTAAGTGTTGCTGTGTCCCCATTTTACTTCTAAGGCCTCCAGAATTTAGCACAGGACTCCAGATTTAATTTGATCAGAGCCCAGTAGAATGATTCCCTTAATGAAATAGCTGACAAAAACTACTCAAGATGAGCAATAATAGTACCATAATAGGCTAATTCTTCTAATATTCAGGCAAAGATGTCAACACTGATTATCTACCATAGCGATCAAAGCTCTGTGGTCTTTACTTATACATGTCAGTGGTAAGCATCACAAGAATTACTCTGTGTTTACTATTATTAGTAACAAAACAGTGGAGGAATATAGAAATACATGTGACTCTTTATTTTATTATTTTGCAATGTCTGTCTCCATGATGTGTGTGCATTTTTTGACAACTCATTGCTGCTTTGGGATTTAATAATGGAGATCCCAGGATCAATGCCCATTAACATGATGCTTTCAACAGATTTTTTAATATTCATGTTGGTTTGGGCTAAGTATAAAAGAATATAGTCAAGCAATTTTAGCCAAAGCCAAAAATCTCCAATTAAATGATCTACTTAATTAAAAATGACTTAACTGAGTTACATGGCACCATGATCATGGTGAAAATGAGATTCTCAAGTGAGTTTGTATCACTGTTAAGGGAGCTTTACGGGGGCTCAAAGGCAGCAGTTAATATAAATGTCACATTATCTCAAGAATTTGCATAGAGAGGGTTACAAGGCAGGGATAACCACTTTCTCTTTTGCTTTTTGTGATCTGTTTAGAACCAGTACAGCAGAGTAGCCTACAAGCATGGAACCAGAGCAGGCATCTGTAAAAAATGGACTTGTCTGCAGAAGATCAAGTAGTTTACATTACCGATCCAAGAAAGGACATACCTGAATTGTTTAGATCTTTAAAAAAGATACACAACGGTAATGGGTTACAAAGTAAACAAAAGTAAAACAAAAGCTATATCCATTAATTTTCATCAAGCAGGCTAGCAAAATATTAGCCATATGTATGAGCTCATTACAAGACAAAACACATAAGAGGTGGTTCACAAAATCAGCAAAAGAATCTCAAAAAGAGATGAGGAGATGCTTTACAGGTAAGATTGGTTGGAATCGAGGAGTGAAAGACAATGTTATTAGATTTAGACCAAAAGGTGTAGGCAGTTATGGTGTTTATAGTTCCCTTAATACTATATATAGGGTAAGCATTTACTTATGAACTAGAAGCATGTTTTTGAAAACTGATAAATAAGAAATTAATGGACTTTGTTTGGGGAGGGAAAGGACCAAGAGTAAAGTGGAGGATGTTGGTATTACCCAAGGAGCAAAGGGTGTTATCATTTCTACACCTACAGCTCTATCATTGGACAAGACAAGTAAGGCTGGTTTACCTAATACAAAATAATGACTATGGATCTAAATGGAAGGACATGACATTAAATCAAGGAGAGTGGGCAAAGGTAACTCAAAAGCTTAATATCTGGTTCCAAGGGTTGAGTGAGGGGGACCTAGGACAAGGATAAACAACTAAATAAAATATATAATAATGGACCTGCCTGCCATACACAAATGAGCTCATGTGTTAAATTGCAATCCTGCCTCTCAGACATTTGAAGAAGGAGAAGCAAAACCTACCAGGAGTGACAAGATAACATACTAATGCACATACATATGTCTCTTTATTTTATTATTTTTGCAAGGTCTGTCCCCATCAAGTGTGTGTGTATTTTCTTGACAGTCAGTGCTCCTTTGGGGTCTGATAATGGCAAAGGGGATCCCAGTATCTCTGCCCATTAATTTGACACTTTCAGTGGATTTTGAAATGTTCATGTTGGTTTAGGTAAGGTTTTGGAAGTTTCTGTTGTGGCCAGTAGAGTTACTTAAGCATAAAATCACTCAATACTAATTTATTGTCAGGATGGTGGGTGAGAGAAGAACATATTTTATACTGGGATCAATTAAGGGAAGCAGGGGAATATGGCATGGACAGAAATGTAAAGAAAATATGTTTTAACATCGCAGGATATGCTTAGGTATAAGCATAAGGAGCATTAAACATCTTAAGTCAACACAGGAGGGAATGACTGAGGAAAACATGCAAAGATCTGAGTTGATTAGACTACTAATAGAGGCAAGGACACATCTAGCACACAAGAGACCGATTAGCAAAATCTATGATACCATGAGCAGGAGCGACAAAAGGTTAATGATTAAGCAAACTCAGGGATGGCAGAACCTAATAGAAGTGGAAGTAACAGAAGATCAATGGCTTGAAATCTGCATGAGCTCCAAATATGCCACCAAATCCAGATAATTTAGAATTTTTACTAGAAGAAGTCTCTCCACAAGTATTTCTGTATCGCAGAAAGATTGAACAAAATGCTTCAAGATAATATTGTTGGAGATGCAATCAAGAACAATTAGAAAATTGAAGACATACATATTGGGTATGTCAAAGTTGTCTGAGTACAAGAATGAACTGTGGGAGCAAACAGGATAAAATTTAGGTGAGGACTGGCAAATTCAAGAAAAGTATATTTACTTTAGTTGGCCTGGAACACTGAAAGAGCACTCACATACAAAAGTGATAGTGATATTGATACTGTTGGTTGCCAAAAAGGTGTTCACAATGAAGTGGAAATCAGAAGAGGAACCTCTCAGAAATAGTGGATGGGATAAAACAGCTAGAGATGCATACCTTAGTAAGGTCAGGAAACAATATATTTATGAACCTATGAACTTTATATGGCCCATTCCAGTGACCCAGTGACTCGCAACTCATCAAATCACCATAACGGGCTCTAACGTGGGTCTTACAGAGAATCAAGTAGGTATCTCACTACTTCAGCAGATGAAAAAAATGTGAGTTCACCAGCTGTGATTGACAAATTGCATGTCAATATAAACAACTACTATAGATAGATAGATAGATATATATATATATATATAGATTCACTTCAGAAGCTCGAAATACTGAAATCTCAAATTTCAGTATCTCAAGCCCAAGAAGTGGAATCCACAAAACAATGAAAAATAAAAACAGCGAAATTCAAAACCTCGAATACCGGAAGTTTTGAATTTGTTTACACACACACACACACACACACACACACACACACACACACACACACACGCACACACGCACACACACACACACACACACCATCCACCACACAAACACACACAATCACTCTACTACATGAAAGCAGGGGGGCAAGCCTCCATGTGCCCCCCACACACCCCATACTTAAAATATTCTCACTTTGAGGTCACACTACATACAAACACACACAAAACACCACCACACAAGCTACTTTCTCTTCGCACACACACATCACAGCAACAAAACACACTGACACACACCACAGCCCCTACCCAAACCCCTTAACACACACACACATACTTACCTGAATACATAACCATAGCAGAACTTTAGAAGCATGGAATTCAAAGACTCCGGTATTCGAGGTTTTGAATTTCATGCTTCTAAATGTTCGAAATACTGAAATCTCGAATTTCAGTATTTCGAGCTTCTGAATGGAACCCATATATATATATATATATATATATATATATATATATATATAAATCATAAACTGAACCTGACACACACACAAACAAACACAACACTTGACAGGCTAAGCTGCATCCATGACATATAGATCTTATTTTAACTTGATATACTGTGGTTTAAACAAGCAATTCCAGCTTGAAATCTTTTTTTTTCTTATTTTTAATAAGAATGCAAAGTGATCTTTGACACAAATCTTGCATAAGAACTTGTGACAATGGCCTGTTTTAGTCATTTGTATGCCAATATCAAGAACAGTCATTCCTGTACAACTACTTTTCTCTTTTTGTTGATTTGTTCTTCGTTATGGAAAGTGTGTCCTACCCTTAAGGCAGAAAAACTACATTTCTTCTGTACTAGGTTTTATATATATATACATATATATATATATATATATATATATATATATATATATATATATATATATATATATATATATATATATATATGGGTCATATGCATGTTGTTGAAAGGCATTATTTTTAAATGCATGTTATTGAACAAAATGCATTTAGAAAAAAAGTATGTATGAGAGATGGGCTATTAGTGTGAGACTGCAAAATACAGAACTAGGGGAATTTTCCCTTTTTCCAATATTGTGCACTGTCGGAGTTGGTATATTTTACTTAGAAGGGGGTGGAGGTGCACAAAAGCTTGCCTCCTGCAAAAACACTTGCTTTTTTTTTTTTTTTTTTTTGTCTTTCTTCAGTAAGTTAGTATTTTAAGATTAAGGTAGCAATAATATGGACTTCAAAGAATGTGATGTGTGTTCTAAATACATACAGTCACACATATATATATTTCCTTCAATTATAAAGTCAAAAAGAGTTAATAAGTTTGACTGGAGACTCAAACGATAGACAGACTGACTACAAGCAAAGAAAAGTATCCCTGACAGAAGGTATAACTAAATAGGTGGAAATATATGCAAATAATCCTAACAGCTAACATCAGCAAGTATGGCAACTAAGATTTCTGTACATGCATAATTCAAAGAAGCACATCAGATCTTAAGAACTGCCTAAGGCAGGCACTCCCATCGAGACTCGGGTATGATAAGTGATCTGGAATGACTAAAGGAAAGGCAGAGAATATAGGTATGGCTTTCCTTTGGGTTAGGACTGTGGTGGGGAAGGAAAATTGATTCTGAAGCCCTGGTAGATACTAGAATGTAGAGAAACTGCTGGGCTGGATGTGTGGGATGGCCATGGAGTCAGGGTCACCCTAGGGTCCACAGAGGATAATCCTTAAAGGACTTGCCTAATTGCCTGCTCAGCTTTATAAAACATCATCACCAAGTGAAGGGAGTAAGGCCTGGTGAAAAAAGCCTGGTATGTAGGACAGCACATGTGACATTGCCAGCTGCTAGCTCTGCTCTGCATTTCCAATGCTCCTTCCCAAGCCAGCAATGGCCGAGAAGCTCTCAACCACAGGAGCAGTAGTGGGGACACTAAGTTAGGAGCATAGGAGCAGCACTGAGCAAATGATGTTTAACTGAAGGCATGTTAGGTCAGATAGCACAGACTTTGCTGGCAGTTTCACCTGCAGCAGTTGAAAAGCAACAAAGCAATCAAAACAAAGTTAGCCAGGAAATAAATTAAAGACCACAATAAAACTGTTTCCAAAATAAGTTGCTTTCAAATTTTCACTCTTTAGCTCATCTGAAATGCCAGAATTACAGACAACTCCATGAAAGAGGTTAAGAATAACTCAGCACTTTGAAATTGCTGTAGGGAAACATAGAATATTTAAGAACACTAAGAGCAAATTCAAGTGTTACAGAAAATAACAGCCAGAAACCAATACCCAAAATGTACTTCAACAACCACAAGTAAGTACCAGATTAAAGCAGGACAAAACTGAGGACCAGGTCATCTGGCAAGACTGGACAGTCCCTGAGATGGCACCCCTTCATCCTAAAAGATGAGGACAAAAATAAAGTTCTTACTAAAGGTTAGAAGAAGAAGAAAAAAGGACTTACATTCATGATTTGATCTATGTCTTCTTAAATGAATGTCAGTACTGCGCTTATCAGCAACTGATCATGCCACCTAATAGCTCACATCCAGGGCAGACCCCCCCCCCCCTTTGCCCTGCTTGTCCTTATAATGGTTCTGGTATTTTAATGTCAATAAACAGGAACTCAAGACCTCACTGCCCATGGCCATATTGATTATCCCATGGTCCCATGGGCCACTATCCCAACAGACATTAAATACAGGTTATTTTCATTGAGCAGGATCTGAAGATGATAATTTCAGGACTTCCAGTGCAGTATTATCTGTGCTGCATGCAGGACTCTTATTTGATGCCATACTAGTGTTCCTGAGAGGTTAGACATGCAACGCCTTGTAGCACATGAGCATGCATGCTCTCTAGTATTGTGTCTTTCGGCTTTTCCTGGTTAGGGGTTGCCACAGCGGAACTCCGGTCCGCTAATGATTGGCAGTAGATTTTTACGTACTGGCTTGCCGGGCCTAACACACAACCTTCAATGAAGGAACGCCCATTCACGCATGTCACTACACAGAAGACTCTCTAACTGAGAATCGAACGGGCAACGTCCAACTGTGAGGCAACAACGCTACCGCAGTACCACCACCGCAGTAACATGCATGCTCTCTAGCATACTATGCAAGAATACCTGCCAGCCTCCTGTAACTTTTACGACCTCTCACAAGCATCATCAAGCAATCTCACTGTCTCCTCCCCCAAAAGGAAGATGAGCTGATTGTCAGTTTCTCAGGCTTACTTCAGTAGCCAGCTTCCATGTTACTAATGAATCCTGCATCACAAGTACCACACATACAAATGCTCCGCCCCTGTGCCAGTGAGCTGGCAATTCGTCTGTAAATAAACACTGATTAAACCTCATTTCCTAGATTTGGTAAATCTCTCTTTACTGTACCAAAATTCTAGTCCTGAAAAGGATATAGATGTCTATAGCGCTTTCAAAAAATAAATACTTAGCCAACTTTACTTCTCCATCAACAAACTTAGACTTAGGGGCATTCCTCTCAACTGTCTAGATTTTTTCCTCATATTTTTGGTCTGTTCTTCATAGAATGTGTGGTTTTCTGGAAAATCATTGAGGATTGAAGTCACAAAATAATGGCAGACATTTCAATTTCAAGCTTCAAATCCTTCAGAAACTGCACGCTAATGTAAAAACAATTATTTTAGCAACTCTCTGAGTTTAAAGAGCAATATTTAAAATCTGTCCCTATCCATGGTGGTGCAGCAGTAGTGTTGTTGCCTCACAGCAAGAGGTTCTCCCGTTCGTTTCTCAGCTAGTGTGTGGGGAGTGCCTTCTGTGTGGAGTCTGCATGTCCTCCCCGCGGGTCGAGTGGCGTTCCTAAAGACAGGGGTGAATGGGTGTGCCTTCGTCGAAGGTTGGGCATCGAGCTGGCAACTCGGCACCGTGAAAATTTACTGCCAATCATTAGTGGACTGGAGTTCCACTGTGGCGACCCCTAACCGGGAAAAGCCGAAAGACAACAACATTTAAAATGTGTCCCTATTTTTGGGCCATTGTCTCCCCATTATTTTTGCTTTTATCAGAACGATTTCAATAAGAGGTTAAGAGGTTTGCTCAGAGGTGACATCCATCTAAATACAGGTCTCATAACATCCACTCAGGCACCAACATCTGATGTAAGATTATACCTAAAAAATTAAAAATGGCTTAGCCAGTATCACATGGATCATTTCTGAACAATGGCTACTTACAGAACAACCATGTACATGCTCTTACTAAAACATGGCTAAAGGCCTTTTCCTTTCTTTCTGGCTACATTAGGCAAAACTATTTCATGTACGTAGATAATACATTAGGAACAAGCACAGGAGGAGGAGGTGTTTTACAGACAATCAAAAATGAGATCTCCAACTTGATATTATACAAACTGAAGAAGTCCTATACCCTTAGTGACAATACTTCTAGGTTAACAGTAAATCTTCTCTTAGGCAAAGCAAAAATGGCCACTTTTTCCCTTTCTACCCAACATCTTCTTCAGCCACTGGGCATTTAATTAAATGCAGGTCATTTGGGCTGAAGTAAGGGCTTCATCCTATTTCAAAGAGCTACCTCACTTTTTTAATCTATTAACTTTCTTTCAAATGTATCAAGCTGCTTGGAAGATCCAAATCCCTTTTAGATCCGATGAATAAAAAAATTGTACATGTGGCAACTGTGCCTGAATTACAGTTCACACAAAAGGCTTTGGCTATATTCTTTTGCATCACTGTACAATGAGTTGCATTTCACTAATTTCCAAACATCAAGAAACGTAACTTAAAATTACTAAAAAATACAAAAACAAAGTGTGGAGAGTGGCAAGCCCCCCTATCTCCATGTGGAACACTTCACACCTTGTACTCCCTACCCCATGCAAGTCCCCCTAACTCCATGTGGGACACTTCATACCCTGTACTCCTCTCATTTCTATTTACCAAATCAAAGGTCACACAGTAGAAAATAGTAACAAAAAAAAACTGCCTGCCTTGCACCCATGTGCTGCACTATGCAAGTGCACTGGGTTTCATTGAAACATGTGAATGAAACAAATATAATGAAAATACTGTCACACAAACTGCTTTCGCTAAATACACAGTACCCACCTACCTACATCGTTTGCTTTCATGATGATCTTCAAGGACTATGACAAATTCAAGGGCTAATGCTTCTCCAAATGGTACAAGCTACAAGATGAAAGTTTTGAATAATCATCTCTGTATGTATTTTGTTTAAATATGTTACTCCTGTGCAACATCACTAGGGTATGCTTTTGTGCAATTACTGGCAAAACATTTTCCATAAGATAAACAATGTCACAAGGTTAAGACAGATAACTGTGTGCATGAACAAAAATTGTCTGAAGTATTAAGTCCCTATGGTAGCATACAACCTACTGCAACACCAACACCAGCAAACTCCAGTTACTGTTTAAGTGAAATATGCATGCTCTTTTTCTGCCTTAGAGAGTTTTCTCTGAGGTATTCCATCTTCCTCCTACCCTGAGCAGCCAAGTGCTCCAGATTATGTGGAACGGTCTGCATTCAACCCTAGCCACTGTTCCGCTGTTCCGCACTGAACAGTTTTGGCTCCACTACATGGGTTTTAATTAATCTACGCAATTACTGCCACTCGACATCGTGGTATATGAAACAATTAAGTAACTGTTCCGGAGAACAGGAGCTAATGAGAGCCCCCAAATACTTGACCAATCACATACAGTTAATGCTTTTCATGCCAGTACACTGCCTTCAAAAAGGCCTTTAGGATGCAGGAAGATTACCTTGGACCAGCATGAGTCTGAGGAAGGAAGAAAGAGATTTGTACTGTGGGTTATTGTGTCAGTCATAGAGGAAGTCAGAAAGGATTCGTTAAGTCTGGTCTGAGACATGCAAGTTGCACCCGAAGGATGAGGCAGCACCGAACGGGAGTCTGCAGTGCCTCAGGGAGTCAGGGACTGAGATCAGCAGACCTCTAACCACAAAAGGCTGAGATTTATTTTTGCTGGATGGTGCTGCTGCTGCTGATTGCATTTCCAGTCCTTTGGATTCTCTATTCCTGAATTTTGTTGTGGACTGAGGGAGCTGCAGCTGCTTTCCTGAACTGCGCAGAGGTAAGTGTCTTAAAATGTAGGCTGTAATGTGTGTCTGGCCTGTTCTGATTGGCTTTGTCCCTGATTTATCACATTATTTAATCCAGTCAGACAAGAATTTATCCCTCTATTTTTCTCATTTTTATTGGAAAAACTCTGCCTTGAATTGGGTAAAGATATTTGAGTCGTCGTCTGGAACAGCCCTTGTTATAATGATTTTCAGGTGAATTTCCTACTTTTGAGGAACAGAGAAGTGAAAATGGGACAATTGTCACTAAGTGAGCTGGGAAATATGTGAAGAAGATATATTTTTTCTGTTATGTTAGCTAGAACAATGTCAAGAAGTGTGAATTTAACGATGAGGGAGTTAGGCCTGGTCCCATCTGAAACCATTTGTAGGAGACTGTGCAAGGTTGCTGTTCTGTTGAGTTGTGCTTTGTGTGGGCCAAGCCTGTGTAGATTAAGGCTCCCAACCAGCAGTTTATGAGTCTTAGAGTGCTGAAGAATACTGTTTTAAAGTTGCTTGAACGTCTAGAAGGAAAGAGGGTGGAGGAATGTAGACCACAGTGAGCAACAGATTGACATATCCACCAAGCAATAATCACAACTAACAGCTTGGTATGCCAGAGGTAGTGTTACTGTTTGTTATTAGAACAGGAAAAAGGTCTGCATTGTTCTTAATGAAAAGTATGATAAAACCACCTTGGCAAGTTTCTGGTCTGTTTTCCTTAAGTATAGTATGGTTAGATTGTGAAACATACTGGAATGTTGAAAGAGTCTTTTAACTAAGATTTAGAGATGGCTCTTACTTTAGCAGGGTACTGAAATGACTGGCACTCAAACTGTCCACATTCATTGTTAATGCTTCCAATGTTCATATAGGTCAGTGTAAGGCTTTTGAAAGGGCTGTGTTGGGAGTGGAATGTGAGGGGAAGGGCCATGGTCGATGTGTATATTTCCAGCTTACAATAATTAGAGATGTAATAGATATCAAGACTCGGAGGGGGTTTTATTGAAACTAGTATCTTGACATTGTACAAAAGGTGCAATGCAAATATTTGTGGCCTCTTGGTAAAAAGATTGTGAGGGAGTACTGTTGGTAGGGTTAACTGGAATTTTAGAGTGAGGACAGAATGAGAAGGATGGTAATGAATGATAAAAGTTTTAGCATAACCATGATGTATAATAGCAATGGAAAAATAGTTAATATGTATTGAGAAAGTAAAGCAGTGAGGGAGAAGGTATGGGATAGAGGAGTAGAATATATGAGGGAGGGGAGAGGCACTAAAATATTTAAATATACATATATGTACAGAAGTACTATTTCATGTACTCTTGGTGAGGTTATGATATTGCAACTTGAAAAATGTTTTAGATTGGGCTCAAGTGTGTCATATTGAATTTTACAAATGTTCTCTGAGGCCCCTTGGCAATGGCATGTTTTGCACAGTGCAAAAACAGGGTGTTCCACATTCTGACTGTTTTTCACACATTGCTAGGGTTTGTGTGTTCCACATTGACCTCTTAAAAGGTCGAGACCTATTTTCCTGCTGCCCTAGTACTTGCTGGTTAACTAACTAATCTATATTGCTCACACATGTATACTGTATACACTCTGCTATATGGCCTGGGTCAGGGTTAAACAGACAACCAAATAATAAAAATAAATAACAGCAACCATTGAATCATGTTTTTATTTTATTTATTTAACATTTGTTTACCAGGAAAGTCTGACTTGAAATGAAGCCAATTTTCAGCAGAGGCCCTGGGAGAAACACTCCAGATGCATGTCTTTGTAAGGCAGGAGGAAACCAGAGCCCTCAGAGAAAACCCACACAAACACAGGGAGGACATGCAGACTCTGCACAGAAGACACTCCAGCCAAGAATCGAACCAGAGAACCTTTTGCTGTGAGGCCACAACACTACTACAGTACTGTCCAAAATACTCCCCTGCCAAGTCTCAAACCCAGGACCCTCTGAACTACAGTTCAGTGCAATACACCACTAGGCCAACTCAGTTTTTTTGTGCTAAGTACTTACATATGCTAGTACTCTCTGGGGAAAGACTGTTAAGTTTCAGCAATGCACTGAACTGCCCCCCTCACAAACAAAAGTATACTGCTTTGTGTAGTCACAAACAAGCCACGCCCTAGCAGAGCCAAGTTACAGGGACATGACCTAGAGTGCCATGACTTCACACACTTGTTCAATAGCAGTGTGACTTGATGGCCAGAGCAAGCATCTTTAGTCCCCAGCCATGTCTTGCAGTACAAAGTGCATACATCTGTCATTAGCATGCCACTTTGACAGAGCAGTAATATATCCCAAGTCCAATAGTAGAAGGAACTTTTTAGCAGAATATCTTGCAGGCATGAGATTACTAAGCAGGGGGTTTGTTGTTACACGTCAACCCTAATGTGGTGATATAGCCCTTTCAAGTCTGCAGCTCTGCAGCTAAAATCCTTCTTTTCTGTTCCACAGTAGCTGTCAGTTCTATAGAAGTTAAAGACGTATTAGCTACAGCTAGCTAAAGTTTAGAATGGTTGATGAGGAAGCAGATAAATCTGTCCATGTTGTGCAGGGATATTCTGTCAGGCAAGGATTGCAGGCAATTACCGTGTAGTAAGATCAGGTACATCTAATGTGCTCTTTTGGCATGCATTGCAGGACAACACCTGTTTTTGGCAGATCAGAATGGCCCAGGTGAAGGTTGCATGCGTTACCCTATGGATACCACCAATGTCACTGTGTGATTTACCATACAAATATTACAGGTCCCGGGATGCAAACAGCTCATATGGGTAGTGATGATGGTGTGCATGAGACCTCTTAGCATGAACATTGTTTCAGTCTTGCCACTGAAACATCACAGAAAAAAGTGGACATAGATATTGAGCCTCTGTAATGTCCTCACATTGACACCCAGTGCACAGAGATTATATTGCAGTGCTGCTAACAGTTCTAAAATGCATAGATAATCTGGGATATTACAGTGTGTATGTAACACAGGAGTGTCTGCAGTGATTGAAGTATGAGAACCATTGTAATACACTGCATGCAGTGCAGTCACAGAGGCTAGGTAGGCACAGCAGAGCATACTATTACTCCAGCTACATGGATACAGTTACACCTGGTGGCAAAAGCTTTGTTTTCAGAACATTATAGGAAAACTTTTATGATTCCTTCTAAGATGAACACCTGAGTATACCTGTGCTGTTCCTAGCCGTACTCCGTCCATGTCTTATGCAGACAAACACTGAGGTCATCAACGTCTCTCTAGCTCTTGCATGTCTTTTCCCATGGACGGAATGTAGTTTATCTTGGCAGATCTCAACAATTTATACTGAAATAGCTTCCTTATGAAAATTTCAGAGAAACATTTCAGTTTCTGTATACTAAACTGTTACCTGTCTGCCTAATAACACTGTGATGCTGCCACATCTAATGTGTTCCATCTGCCGTTTGCTGGTTCACACACCACCTCCAGCCCTGTTATCAAGCCACTGCAGTATTCACTGTTGTCTTATAGCTACCCCTCTTGTCCCCTTCCTTGTTCTTGGTTTATGTCTACTTAAGTTCGAACTCAGTGCAACACCTTTGTGTTTGCGTAATATAATTGCTCCACAGCTATGCCATCTGTCAGTACCTTAAGACAGCCCAAACCATATATACATGTCTCCATCTCTGTACTTGTGCAAAATGCCAATATTTTTGCTCAAGACTCATCATATTCCTTATACAGAATCTTGCTTTTGACCAGGAACAGGTTGTCTTTATTAATTGCTCCAGCACACTTCTTTCAATTGTCATAAGCTTATCTGCTTTGTAATATCCTCATACAGAGGATTATGATTGTGTCTCTGATCATAACCAGCTTAATATGCATTGAAGACATAGATGCAAAGAATTTCATCCCAAGAGGGAAGCTCAGAGGTAAATCTAGTCATCTTGGTCAGGAACACATAATAAAAGGTTATGATTGGTGACACAATCATACTTTTTTGAAGTGCATGGAGCATTATATGTTCCATGTACTACCAATTACAGAAAAATAAATTTAGGAGCTCAAAACATTTTCTGACTTTGAAAGTCAATAAAGCACATTGTGATGGCAAACAGACAGTAGCAGCATACCTCCTATTTTCTTTGTTAAATGAATTGTGAACAAATCCAGAAATTATGGGGGGATAATTATCAAAACCGTGGACAGTTTTTAGCTATTGCTCTTCATTTAAAAAAGTTAACAAATTATCAAGTTTGCGTCAATATGCATTTTCTGAACAATTAGAAGTATGAAATTACAATATCTGGCATTACTGGCTGACTGTAATCATCAGTGATTTACCAAAAAATAAAAAAAAAATTAAAAAATTAAAAATATGAAGGACAGAGCAAAAATATGAAATAAACTCAAGGACAGTTGATAGGCATGGACAGTGGGCAAAACAAAGCTCTTTTACTTTTTGACGCTGTTCTTTGCTAGACAGCATTGTCCACTGTTAGTCCCTAGCATAAGACCCAGTTGTAATGGCACTTAAGGGATGCTTGACAGCTATTTAGTACCTCCTAAGTGTTGTCAAGATTGAGTCCTGTGTTAGGGAAGGTGTTTACAAGTTTACCTTTTTCCTGATATCAGAAATCAATCTTGGTTTTCCATGCCCTACAATATATATATATATATATAGAGAGAGAGAGAGAGCGTGAGACATAAATATACATATACATATTTAGAGGTATACACACATATCTACATAAAAAATGCTTTTTGTATATGTGGTTGTGATAAGTAAATATATATGCCTAAGCTTGTGCTCACCACAAAAATGTTGTTGTGTCTTTTGGCTTTTCCCAGTTAGGGGTCGCCACAGTGGAACTCTGGTCCACTAATGACTGGCAGTTGATTTTTACATGCTGAGTTGCCAGCCCTAACGCACAACCTTCAACGAATGTATGCCCATTCACGCATGTCTCCACGCAGAAGACACTCTAGCTGAGAGTCGAACCGGTCAGCATCTTACTGTGAGGTGACAACGCTACCGCAGCACCACCACCGCGGCTTGTGCTCACCACAAAAATATAATTTAAAAATGCTGTTGCCAATTTCTGTCAATAAAGTGAGGGGCTTCATCAGATTCCACTATGCTAGCATGTACCAGTGTGGTAGTTCACATTGCTTATCAGACATATCAAAATATGAACAATTCAACTTGACATTAAATTAATTCTCACATACTAAATATAAGTAAGAGTTGTAATGAAAGTAAAAGTAAACATCTAACTAAAACTATGTATAAAAACCTAAAATAAACAAATATATAGTACTAAAGATAAAAAAATGAAAATTAAACTCAAGCATAGATATAACATGCTATAGCTATAAAACAAGCAAAAAAAGCTACTTGTGTATTATTTATTGTGTTTTAGTAAAAGTTGCTAAGTTTTAGTTTTTTTAGCTCAAGTATGTTCTTAATGGAACATGTTTGATTGAGTGGGCTTCAAATAATCTTTATGTTGAAGCTGCCATTTGAGTTCTTTTTTCTCGAGCTTTGCATTCAGATTGCCTTGTAATGGGCTCGATCTGAGTGTCTCACTGTCATGAAAGACACATTTTTCATAGTTCCTGCAAACCTCAGCATATCTAGATAGTGGATTATTGAAGTCCTTAAGTCTGATGCCTAAGAAGTGTTTAGTCACTCTTATCTTGAGAGGGTTAACTGTTTTTCCTATGTAAAAGTCATATTTTGTGCAGCATGCCTGGGATATCACAACGTTGCTATTGCTGTTATATCTGTCAGTGCAGACATATTTTTCGAGTCTGAACATATAAAATAATTATTTTGGCTCATGAATGCACAGCATCTGCAGCCTGGGGGTTTGCAGGGAAAGGTTTCTACCGATAGCTCTGTAGATGCATTAATTTCTTTTTCATTTTCTAGCCAAATTTTAGTATTTCTACCTTTTTGATAAATGAAGGACAGTTAAAGGTCCAGAAATTGAGTGATAGTTTGCTTCCCCCTTATGATGTTCCAGTTTTTGACTGTTTTACTTTTTATTACATGTGAATCCTTGGAATATGTTAGGATCATACTTCTTTCATGTTTTCTAGTTCCTTCCTTGATAATTGGTTGCACGGCATGTGATGGTTTCCTTCTGCAGGGGTTCAGCAAAGCTGGATAATTATTTTGTCTGAGGAGTTTTATGGGTCCCAGTACATTGGCCAGCAAATTCTCATTGTATCCTCTTTCCAGAAAATCTTGCTGCAGTTGATCCAGGTTAGTGAGAAATCTGTCCATCTCTCCAGAGACTCGGGCTATTCTCATTCCATGTGATTTTGATGGCATTTTTCCTTAGTAATTTTGGGGTGCACACTGTTAGCATGCGGAAATAGATTCACGCCTGTAGTTTTTCTGTAAAGGTAATTCTTGAGCTACTTCTCATTTGTGTCCTTATAGATGGTGATACCACCTTATCATAGCTATGGTGGTTACTGCAGCGTAAAACGTTTGTGGTGTTTTTGATGTAGTCGAAGAAGAAGCAGTGTAGCTTGCCCAGGGACCCTTTCCATGTGATAAAGATACTGTCAATAAAACAATAGCAATAATTCAAGTATTGATAGAATTCTGAGGAAAAAAATGATACTCTCTTCCCAAGGCTATGTTGGCTAGGCCGGGGGACATAGCAGCTCCCATAGCTACCCCCCTCATTTATTTGTGCCATTTTTGATTAAAGTGGAAGTAGTCGTTAGTGAGCATGTTGTCCAGCATACTCCCAATAGCGTTAATTTCTCTACTGTTGGTGTTGGTGACTGAGCCCATGTACTCTTTCACAACATCAGTGCAGTAGTTATGGGGAAGAACAATATATAGGGCTTCCACATCAATCATGAGTAGTATTGTCTCCAGTTGTATTTTTATTATTTGATTTTTTTCAAGAAATTGAGTCAGTCCAAGATGAAGGAGGGAGTACTCCTAGCAAGCTCTTTAATCTTAAATTCCATATAAATAGATAAAGGTTCAGTGGCTGAAACACATCCTGCTACCACTAGGCAATATGAAGGGTTATGCATATTTTTATGAGGTTTTCGGATACAAAAAAATTGCAGTGTCCTAGAGCGAGGGACTGTCAGAAAGCTAAGAAGTGAGTTAAGCTTAGCTTGTTACATGTCAAAGACCTTGTAAGCTTTTGCGACTTGTTCAATATCCACTCTCATAGAAATTCTGATTCTTTAGCATCTTTTCAAATTTTTTATAGTGTATCTCAGTGTCTGTGATGAAGATGCCTCCCCCCTTGTCTGCTTTCATAATTCTTGCCTTGTCTTCTCCAAGTGATTTTAGAGTTGACAGTTCTTCTTGTGTGAGGTTATAAAATTTCCTCTTGCTAGGTTTAACCAGAATTCTATGTACGTCATCCTCACATTTTTCTTCATATGCCCAGAAAGTAGGGTAAAGTGGAGGACAGGTTATAGTTTGTTTAATAGGTGAAACCTTATTCAACTCATTGCTTCCTTCTAGGAATGTTACAGAAATTTCAGTCTGGATAAATTATTTGTTCAAAGCCACAAAGTATGCAAGTAGACATTTGGGAAAGCCATTTCAGGCATAGGGGTTACCATTTGTCCTGTTTTTGGGAGACAGTCCTGATGATGGGCAGTTGTTCCTTCTGAAAAAATGGGAAATGCCCTGGTATTTAAGTAGAAGCAATATTTTTCAAATGCTACAGAAAATGTATATACTGTATCTGAAACACTTCAGTGTTATACAGAAACCACTAAATTATATAATGGTGGATCTTTATATTGAAAATAAAATAAGTCCACTCTACATAAGGGATATACTGTCCAGCAAAATTTCACACTCCAGCAAGAAATGACCCTTGGGATATATAAATATGTCATAACATCTGTAGAGATCATAACTTTATCTCCTTAGCCTGTACAGGTGTTGTGTTTTAAAGCCTACCGCAGCCTGTAACAGCTTCATTTTTACTTTCTACAGTATGTATACTCTACTGACTGGTGGGCACCATTGTTTACAGCAAACTCATGTATTTTACCAGCATTGTCAGGTACCTCAGAAATTAATTCATGCACTGGAACAATGATGTTATTAGCATTCTGTATTCCTGTAGCCAAGAAGGCTTAACAAATATGAAAGCAGTCCCTTTTTTCCACTTCATAGCTTGAAGCCTTAACAGAAAACAAATCCCATCTGTTTACAATGTGCATGGCCCATTGTTGCAAAATCAAAGAGGAACTTACTAGTATTAGGAGTTGGCATTTGTTCTGACCAGCTCAGCAAAACTGTCACTCGACAAAGGAATGTGGCTTTCCATGAATGGGCTTTCAAGTACAATATGCTATTTTCTGTTTTAACAAGCAGCACAAGGAATTTAATTATTCATTTGGGTTGTAGTTTGTGAGAAACATTTTAAGCTGTAGTAAAATTTTCATAGTAAAGAAAGAAAGAAATGAGTCCCACATGGAAAGTATATTATTTAAAAGCTTCATGTGCATATTCAGCTGAAAAAGTAAAACATAATTCTTACGAAGTTATTTATCAATTAGTTTCAGTCCATTCACTCACACACACAACGTATAAAACTATAAACACAT
>NC_056735.1:265388183-265423183 GCF_019279795.1 Protopterus annectens | reverse complement strand
TTTTCCCCACTGTAGTGGGACCTCGGAGTGAGAATATTACAGTATGAGGGGGTGTGCAGGGGGGCTTGCCCCCTGCATTCAAGTAGATTTTGTGTGTGTTGTTTTTTTTTAACATACTTTAACGAAAGCGCTTTCGTTAAAGTGTGTTTGGTGGTAACGGATTCGGGCTTTTGAACTTTCGTTCAAAAGTCCTAGATCCATATTATATATATATATATATATATATATATATATATATATATATATATATATATATATATTTAGGTACACACACATACATATACACATGCACTGGTAATACAATGGATTAACTAAAGCTCCCCACACATTGCAAACACATGTGCACGCGCGCACGCACACATGCCCGCACACACACACACACACACACACACACACACACACACACACACAAACATCACATACAACACAACACAACACACACAATACACACACACCACCCACCTGAAATAACATGTGAAGTACCCAAACAACATCACTGTATATAACATAATTACCAGTTTACAAACAAATGGGCAAATCCAGCTCAGTTATCAAGCACATTACTTCACTGTAAATCTACTAAGTAAAGGGTAATCATGGGTGAGCTTTCTGTTTAGAATCTTTACACTCACTTAAAAGCTCCAAACCGCAGGCAGGGAGCAAGACTTCCTATTCTAAATTATAAAGGTAGTAATCTACAAGAAGACTTTGATAGTTTATTCATTTATTTATTTAAGCAGCATGTCAACCTAATAGCACACATTCCATTATTTCTAACTTAACTCACATGTGATTGATTCAGCCACATTATAAATGAAAAAAAAAATGAAGTGCCTTCTGACATACAAGTAGCATTCTTTCTAGATTAGAATTAAAAATTTGCAATCCAAGAACAATGATGCAACATTACCAAGTTAACTGGTAACAAACAAAACAAGCAAGTAACACTGTGGGAGTCAGGACATGGAATCACAGTAACAAATGACAGTCTTACAAAAAAGAAATTTTATACTTTAAAACAGCAGATTAAGAGTTTCTGTCCCAAGTAAATACGGGGACTTCATCGGGTCTATATCAGAAACCCAAAAGCCGAATTAAGCGAATCTGTGTACATCGACACATAAAGGTCGATGTACAAAATGAGCGAACACCGTAAATTCCGAAAGGGAGAACGTCGAACGGATTTCCTCGGCCAGCAGGGTGATCGTGGGGATGAGGAAGTAAATCCTTTTCCCCACTGTAGTGCGGTCTTGGAGTTGGTATATTTCAGTAGGGGGTTGTGGGGGGCACAGCCCCCCACATGTGGTGGGTGCTGGGGGGCTTGCCTCTCTGCAAAAACATTTTAAAATAGTTTTACTTTAGGTTTTTTGGGTTGGGTTTATCTTACCTGTATGGCGCTGTTGCTTCCTCTCTCTTTCGGCGTTAACAGTGTTCGCTCATTTCAGTCATCGACCTTTATGTGTCGATGAGCTCAAATTCGCTTAATTCGGCTTTTGGGTTTTTAATATAGACCCACTTCATCAGAGTGAGAGTAATAAATAACATCACTTCCTTTTATACCAAAACTTCCACATAACAATAAAAGACTTAAAGTGACCATGACTACCAAATTAATCATTACATGTAGAAAAACATGTACGTTATAACTCCACCACTTAATCTACTATATTAAAGTACACATTTCTTTTTTGTAAGAGTGTCACATTTGTAAGAGTGATTCCATGTTCTGACTCCCACAGCATTACTTGTGTGCTTTGTAGATTAGAATTCAGCTTACATATCAATTCTTCAGATCAGTTTTAAGTGCTCACCATGTAAGTTAGAGTATAGGTTTCCAGCCACACTATTTCCATAGCTTAGCATAGGCTAAAACATATTTTTGTTACAAAATAAACAACCTTACTCTTATCTCTTCTGTTTACAAGGCATTACTTTTTTCCATTCTTGTCTGCATGCACTCCAGGCCTTTGTAATGAGTTTGGGAAACATACATTCCCACAGTCATGCATTGGTTCCACCTAACCTGTGTTCTCTCACAGGATCAGAACATATGCACTGCATCCATGTCATTAACTGCACACCTCCAGCAAGTTAGCAGCTCTTTCCTACCTTCCTTGAAAAGCCTTGGTGGAGTTAAGTACCTGTTATGCAGAAGATGCATCTGCTAGTTTCGTATAAATGCCCATCTGCACAAAGTGAGACACTTTTGTCAAATCTGTTCCCAAACTGTGTCTGACAAAGTTACTCTGTCTTGTTTTCCCAGTTTTTTCTGTATTTGCTTTCTTGTGGCCTCCCAGTTTCAGAATCATAGGTTGTTGTAAGTAGTGTTAACACTTTCACTTTTTACACTTGATTATTCCGCTCAAGCAACCTACTTTTAAAGAACTAGCCATTATTTCTCTATTAGTCTGAATTTTATCCCACAGCCTGAGAATATTTCCAGTAACCATGCTCGATGTAGCATTTCTTGTTAATAACCTGAGGCACAACAGGAAGTTCTATTCATTATGGAACTGCACGGCCTCTTGCCTCTTCTTACTACTATAGTTATAGTGTATAAAAATATACAAATGAAGAACACCAACTGCTGCACGTTTGAAATATTTTAATTCTGGTACCTCGGCCTTCGCCTTCTCCTGGAATACAATTTACATAACACACACCACCCATTTTTAAAGAACATTTTGATTGAATTATTGATGCACCATCCCCTAATTATGCAATTAGGCTCACTTTATGCTATTTTACAACACCTATCTGGCATCTTTCCCCCAATACATAAAAATGTACATAGTATTAGCTGGAAAAATATATATATGACAATTAATACATAAATACTAGAATATAAACAGTGTTTTTTAACTTCTTCCTTTCTTCCCTATTTAACCTTTAATTAATATATACATAAATATGAATACTGTTATGAAAAAATACATATTAATGATTTCATTATGACCCTTGCGTACAATTCATTCAAAAATTTTTTTGATTGTTTACATTTTATTAACAGACACTTCATTTGTCCAATTATTCCCTATTTTCGAGAAATATGTGGAAAATACATTACACCTCCATATTCATTCCATTGGGAAACAATGTTTTTAAATTGAGAATGAACCTAGATTCCATCAAGAGTAATTTTTCCCGGAAAATAGCTTCATTACCAAATACAATGGGTCTGCCCAAAACACTGAATACAAAACCATCTGGAACCCCCCCATGATTATCACAAAAATGTCTTCCTACCGGACTCTCTAATCTCATATGCCTTATATCTCCTAGGTGTTCTAAGATCCTTAGTTTGACCCTCCTAGTGGTTTGTCCTATGTACCAATTTTGTTTCTCACAACCACATCCTATGATATACACAACCCCAGTTGAATTGCAATCATAAAATTCAGTGGCATTGTATCTGACCTCATTGATTTTGAGACCATCCAAATTCCTGACCCACTTACACACCTTACATTTTCCGCACCTGAATGTTCCTTTTCTGTTACCTTCACCCAATCTACCATTTTTTCTGAAATTCAATATTTCCCTAAGATTAAAATATCTCTTAAATGAAAAGGTCACCCTTGACGGAAAAAGTTTTCCTATTCTCTCATCTTCACAAATAATGGGCCAAAATCTACCCACTAATTCCTTCAATGTATTGGAAAAATGGGAAAATCTGGTCACAAAAAATATTTTGTCACATGAACCATTCTTACCACCATCATTATCCACGTCAGTCCTAGTAATCCTAGAGTGCCCTAAACCTCGGAATCTAACCCTATTTCCAGACCATTTTGTGAGACCTAACTCACTTTCTACCCTCCTTCTAGCTTTCCTGACACTCATTACGGAGTATCCCCTCTCTACCAACTTTCCTTCAACCTTATTAAATTCTTCTGGAATCAAACTTTTCTCTGAAATGTGCCTACCTATTCTCTTAAACTCACCTAATGGTAAAGAACTTATCAAAGAGTCACTATGCATACTGGAGGCGTGAAGAAAATTTTCAGCTGCAGTCTTCTTGTGATAAGGTTTGTACTGTATTTTATCACCAGGGCACACATAAATTTCTACATCCAAATAATGGATACTTCTGCCCCCTATAATGTGAGTGAAATCCAAACCCCAAAGGTTTTGCTTTATCTCCGAAACAAAATTGCCAAATTCCTCGGGTACACCTCTGCACAAAAATAGGAGGTCATCAATGAACCTCACATATTTAACTACCTTGCTTTTATAAAATTGAGAGGGATAAATATAACTGTTCTCAAAATGGGCCATAAACAAAATAGCATATGAGGGCGCAAATGCCGCCCCCATTGCTGTGCCCTCTTTTTGCAAAAAATGCTTTCCCTCAAACTCGAAGCAATTGTGCGTGAGACAGAAGTCCAACAAACTAATGATAAAAAATGTTCTAGGTCCATCCCCTAACATTTTTTCCACTGCTTTTAAACCATGGAACCTGTTAATGCTAGTGTATAAAGACTTGACGTCTACACTTGCCCAGTAGAAATCTTTGCCCCATGCTATGTTACTAACCTTGGAACACACCTCATCACTGTTTTTAACATATGATTGTACCCTTTCCAAATGACCCTTTAATAAGGAATCCAAAAATATTCCTACGTTCTGTAAGTAACCTCCCTTCCCTGAAACTATGGGGCGTCCTGGTGGATTCCTGAAGTTTTTGTGTATTTTTGGAATAGTAAAGAATTTAGCTACTCTGGGATTTTTTACATACAACTTCCTGACATCCCCTGAAGATAAAAAGCCGAGCATTTCTCCCCTTTCCAATAATTCCAATAATAGTGTATTGTATTCTTTCATTGGATTTAAAGGTAATTCCAAATAAGTATTGGAGTCCTTTAATAGCTCCAGAGCCATGGAATTGTATTGGTCCCTAGAAAGAACTACCCAGTTCCCTCCCTTGTCTGCTTGAGTGAATACATACTGATTGTTCATGTCCTTTAAATCACATAAAGCTTTCCATTCATCTTTCTTCAGATTATAATTTTTCTTTTTACCACAAAACTTTACATATTCTTCTTCTAAAGTTCTTAATAATGTTTTCTCAAAAACATTAATAACCATGTTCTTTCTGGGCGGCATAAATTCATTTTTGCAAGGTACATTGGGTACTGCTAGTCTTCCATAACCAGTGCTAAAGGCAAACCCCCCCCAACTTTACCCACTTCATCATGTTCATAAATATCCACCAAATCGTTTTCATGCAATGTTAGATTCAACAAGGACTCATCAAAAAGTTCTACATTCACTACATTTTCTAAGCCATTATTTATACCATCAGACATTGGAACATTTTTGTTAAATCCATCATTGTGTCTATTATGGAACAAAGTTTGAAACCCAAAAAATTCCTTTAAATACAGTTTTCTACAAAAATGCTTAATTTCCAAAGATAAATCAGCTAAGGATGGAAAACAAACAGGTACGAATTTGGTGCCTTTAAATAAAACTTGTTTGGCATTCTCTGTGATATATAAATCTGAGATATTTACATCATTGTAATTCTCACCTTCACAAATGTCCACAACATCACCAAAAACTGATGCAAAGTCCTGTGAGGAAACCGCTTCATCGGCAAAATAAATGTTTCCTTCCAACACTGGAACCTGCATATAATCCTGTTGTAACCTCTCCTCAGTGGAAAAAACAATCTCTGTAAAGTCATTTCCCTGCTTGCTGAAACTCAATGCGCTATCATCTCCTCCTTCCCTTGGTTTGAAAACGACGACCTCTTCCCTTTTGCTGCACCGCTGTTTGGTCTGAGTCGCTTGCTACACCATTCGCTCCCATACCGGCTTCTTGTTCCGTGTTTAAACTCTCAAAAGACACACTCTTTCTGCTGCTCAATTCATCCGCCGAAGAAGCAGAGGTTTCACCGCCAGTGGATCTCGGGCCCCTAGTGACATCACGGGAAGCGCCACGCTTCCTCTTAAAGCTGTATTGCCAAGAAAACAGCTTACCCGTTTCATGATCTTTAATGTCACGGAGATATTTTCTCTTTTTGCGGGAAACCACCTCCGCCTCTATTTTAGATACTCTGTTTTTAATTTCGACCATGTTCTTATTAAATACAGACACAGAACTTTCCTCGATCAGTTTATCCTGCAGAAGCAGGATGGAAGAGCGAGTCTTATTTAATGTTCTTTCGTTTCTTTTAACTAACACTCCTAACCAGCCCAGAGTGCATTTTACTGAAATGTCCTTCCATTCAGCTGATAAGTCCAACTCATCATCAGAGAATTCAAAAGCTGGTAAACGTTCAACTCTCAAACCTCTTGGAGTAACGCTCGTTTTAATATATTTCTCAAGCAGTTTCAAATCATAGAATGTTGTAACCTCTTTTATCAAAGCTCTTTCCAATTCCACATACCTCTCAGAAAAATCTATGCAGGTACTTTCCCAAGGGTCATTATTAGCCATTTTTTCTTCCCTCTCTTTCCATAGGGATGCCAGATTCACAGGCTGTACAGATGGTGCACCCTGCTGGGTGTCAGAGATGGTGTCCACCGACATGCTGACCAAAAGAAACACAATTCCTCCACTCCTTCACGATCCAAGTATATAAAAATATACAAATGAAGAACACCAACTGCTGCACGTTTGAAATATTTTAATTCTGGTACCTCGGCCTTCGCCTTCTCCTGGAATACAATTTACATAACACACACCACCCATTTTTAAAGAACATTTTGATTGAATTATTGATGCACCATCCCCTAATTATGCAATTAGGCTCACTTTATGCTATTTTACAACACCTATCTGGCATCTTTCCCCCAATACATAAAAATGTACATAGTATTAGCTGGAAAAATATATATATGACAATTAATACATAAATACTAGAATATAAACAGTGTTTTTTAACTTCTTCCTTTCTTCCCTATTTAACCTTTAATTAATATATACATAAATATGAATACTGTTATGAAAAAATACAAAAAATACATGCCACTGAATTTTATGATTGCATTTCAACTGGGGTTGTGTATATCATAGGATGTGGTTGTGAGAAACAAAATTGGTACATAGGACAAACCACTAGGAGGGTCAAACTAAGGATCTTAGAACACCTAGGAGATATAAGGCATATGTGATTAGAGAGTCCGGTAGGAAGACATTTTTGTGATAATCATGGGGGGGGTTCCAGATGGTTTTGTATTCAGTGTTTTGGGCAGACCCAATGTATTTGGTAATGAAGCTATTTTCCGGGAAAAATTACTCTTGATGGAATCTAGGTTCATTCTCAATTTAAAAACATTGTTTCCCAATGGAATGAATATGGAGGTGTAATGTATTTTCCACATATTTCTCGAAAATAGGGAATAATTGGACAAATGAAGTGTCTGTTAATAAAATGTAAACAATCAAAAACATTTTTGAATGAATTGTACGCAAGGGTCATAATGAAATCATTAATATGTATTTTTTCATAACAGTATTCATATTTATGTATATATTAATTAAAGGTTAAATAGGGAAGAAAGGAAGAAGTTAAAAAACACTGTTTATATTCTAGTATTTATGTATTAATTGTCATATATATATTTTTCCAGCTAATACTATGTACATTTTTATGTATTGGGGGAAAGATGCCAGATAGGTGTTGTAAAATAGCATAAAGTGAGCCTAATTGCATAATTAGGGGATGGTGCATCAATAATTCAATCAAAATGTTCTTTAAAAATGGGTGGTGTGTGTTATGTAAATTGTATTCCAGGAGAAGGCGAAGGCCGAGGTACCAGAATTAAAATATTTCAAACGTGCAGCAGTTGGTGTTCTTCATTTGTATATTTTTATATACTTGGATCGTGAAGGAGTGGAGGAATTGTGTTTCTTATAGTTATAGTGTACCCATTTCTTCCAGGCCTCCCTCCATACACATTGGGACATGGTCCAAAATGTTTCTATCACATATCTCGATCCCCCCAATGCAACCTCTCCAACACATTTGCAAGCAGTAAGTCCATCTTGCTGAGTTGTTTCTACATATTTCTGGAAAATGTATAATGAGCATCCTCAGGGTGAAATCCCCTCCATTCATTATGCAGACCACCTCCTTTATATTGATAAGATCCTACCTTTTTCTTCTAATATGATACTGTTTTTTAAAGCATATCGAGGATATTGTAAAATTAAAATCGGTAGCCAAAACCTGAAAATAGCCTTGCTCCCTAACTTGTTGCTAACTCGGAGAAGAATACAGATGAATTGTCATTAGTGACATATACACTTCCTGGCACCACCTCATTCCTCTTACCATGCCTGTCCAAATAATGCATCTGCCTTACTGGATGTCCTTGTCTCCTCTGTAGCTACACTCAAACTCTTCCAAAAAGTATGTCTACTTTCACCTTTATGGTCACTAACAACCATTTGAAAGTTGTTGTTTCACAATTTGATTATTTATTTACTTTCAAAATTTTCTCTTTTTTTTTTTCTTCTTGTAGAAGTGCTATCGGACATTTCTCTTTTCTATTATCCTGTGCCCACTTAAAGATATCAACTCCCCCCACACACATTCCAGGTAATTATATTCAACACAGTTCCTGCACCTCCAGTTGAATATTGCACACTATCCCAATGTCCTCCCCCCGCCAACAAAATTCTTTCTATGTCTGGAAGGCTGGGTTGGCTCTATTATTAATGCCTTGTATGACAAATGATGTTAGCATTGTCTACGCCCAAACAGATCTTAGTTGACCTTTATAAAATGGACAACAGACAACCTATTTTTGACCCCAATAAGAGCTACAATTCCAAAGCACCTGTGTAATCAGTGTTAACTACAACAGTCCCCATGCCTCTCTTCAGGGCAAAAAGTTCACAATACTGTTTGTAACAACGAAGATGATATAAACACTTATGGGAACAAATATAACTACATAGTCCAGGCTGTACTTACCCCAGCATCTGATGAGAACAGACTTCTCAAACACATGGACAGCTCGACTTCCTGCCTTTTCATACAAAGCCAAAGCCTCCTTAGGTGGGTTATTAAATAAAAATATCACATTTGTGTTGACCACCCAGACAACATCTCTCCCCACCCCTCACATGTTATATTAACACAAATAATTTTTAACAGGGAGAAAAAGTCCTACAATACCAAAACATTTACACATACAGATAGTGTCAAACAGTCATCACAGGTTTGTAGATCAAGTAAATGCACAATAAAATATAAATTACTAGTAGCTGCACATTGAAAACAATACTCTCTCATGTGATAACAGTATAAAAGATAGAAACATGCTATGATCAGTCTTAAATTAATGCCAAATCTAGTGACCATACCTTGCTGACTGTTCTCAACATATCGAAATATTGAGCATTTTGTACATGTTTTTATATATCATAATATAAAAAAGGCATTACATGTTAGTATGAGCACTAATTTAAAGCACTATCACCCGGTTACTGATATTTATCATGGAAAATATAACTATAAATGTAAATAAATAAAGTAATCTTTAAATGGAAATTAAACTAAGACAGGAATACAATAAAACACACAAGAATAAACTAAAATAAAATAAAAGGACATGAGCTACCCAAATACCATGCATGATGTTTGCTGCTTAATACTCTAATAAGAATACTACAGTGTCCATTTTAAGCAGAGATCATTTTCTCATAGGTGAGAATCAAACTCTGAATGTTGTGTTTGTGAGGCAAACACCTTAACCACTATACCAAACCCTAAACTTATGAAGTCTTCCTCCTCCTATCATTTCATGTTTATCCTCCCCCCAGTCTTCTTGAACAGTTTCACAGAAATTGTAGAGTATTACGTGTTTTGAAAAGCCCTTGGATTCTACCACACAAAATTTAAAGTAATTAACACCTTTATTAAATCATCACATAGGCACACATACATAAGTAGTAAAGAAAATGAAGCATATTAACATTTTCGTGCGTTTTGCATACATTAATCAGTACATATATGTAATTATTTCTAACAATTGGCGTTAAGTCCAACATTATATAAATTGCTCAGTTTCTGCCTCTCATAATCCTCACTCCCACTGAACAATATTATGCATATATTGCTCTCAGGAATTCCATTTATTTCTGTGTAATATGATTCTTCCCTTTTCTACAGATCATACTTTTATTCTTTTATTGCCTTTACAATATTCAGTATTTGAAGACTACCAAAGTTCCTTAAACACGTACAAACATCACATGATATGTATCATTACCTGTACTGCTTAATGTTCTGCTGTGTATACATATGCATTGTTAGTGCAGTATACAGTTAGTAAAGTGTTTGCCATTTGTTCACAGATATGTCAACAACTGCATTAGCAGGGGTAGGCTGTGATGCAGAACAGCAGGCATTCAATAATGATGCATTACTCTCTTTCTCATGACTCAGCCTGAGGACTACAGCAGTTGCGAAGTGCACTATCAGGGACTCCACCCCCACAGTAGGTTGATGACTACAGCAGGGCTCATGTATGGCCACAGGTAGTGCACCTTGGCATGTGACACTTCCAGATGAGGTAGAGTCCATGTGAAGTCCCAGCTCTGTATCAAATCCATATGAAGAACCTCTGAAAGAGGCCATAATAGTGCTTGAGGTTGAAATATCCATTGTACAACTTGTCCACTGAGGTACCAGAGAAAGTCAATGACCACGGATGGCTGTTGAGACATGTAAGGCATAGTCTGCACAACAGCAAATGTGTCAAGACATTGTCCAGGCACAGGTTACTGCTACTGAGAGTCCAGTACAGAGGGTGAGAGTGTTGCAAGGTATATGTAAGGAGATGTTGCAGCAATTTCACCAATATATGGAGACCAGGGACAATACCATGATGAGTATCATATGAAGCATGGTTGCTCACACACCATCCATGTCAGCCTCTGTCTGAACACCTGTGAGAACGTACAGGCACACACGGCAGACACAGCTGAGTGATGCAAAGGCAGAGGCTGAGTCCACATGCATGGGAGTACAGGTGACCCAGTCAGCTCCAGTATCCATGGATGTGGAAACTCCACGACTCAGAATGTTGGACATATTATCAGATGTCCACATCATGTGGAAGGATCTCACAATGCAATTCCCTGGCATGTAGTACTGGTCAGTCACTGTTAAAGGTTCCAGTAGTGTCACACAGGTCATGCCACCATAGCAACTCATTGTCAAGCTTTCATGACAGCACCCATTCCCTTTCCAATGAGGCATCACTAACCCTATCACACTGTGTATGCGATAGTCCAGATCTGACATATATACCCCATCTCTTACATGCTCCAACATCCTCCTGGTCAATGGTACCAACAACAAAATAGGGTGCTTGTAGAAGTTAAAAAAAAACATAAAAGGCCTTCTACAAAAACATGTAGCAGAAAAAAAGAAAATGGAAAAAAAAAATCTGTACACAAGTTGAAAGGAGTAAAACCAAACTGATATGAACAATCCCTTCACATGCAGTGGTAGGATTACAAAAATAAACAAAGTAGGACATCTTCACATTTTTGGTGAGGGTACTTCTGCATGTAGGGTTAATTACATGTCATCAAACATACTCTGTTTCACAATGCCACCAACAGTAAGTGGGTGTGCATAGTATTGTGTGTCTCTGTCCAAGGGCCACTGTGCAAATGGTGATGGCTGTGACTATATCAGCTATACATTTGTGTATGATGTGTGCAGGAATGCCTGCTGCACAGTTTGAGCTGACCATGCACCACTCAGCATAGCTGACAGAGAGCAATTCATTAACCAAATATTATCTTTGTGAGTTTACACAATCATGTAGTGTTTGTCAAGGCACATGGCTGTGGAGAAGACATTAATGCTTCATT
Source organism: Protopterus annectens (assembly GCF_019279795.1). NCBI lineage: Eukaryota > Metazoa > Chordata > Ceratodontiformes > Protopteridae > Protopterus > Protopterus annectens. The sequence continues at coordinate 265,411,339 of NC_056735.1, read as the reverse complement.
TTTGCTACCACATACTGTGCAGAAACCCATCTGAGGGGGATTTTCTTGTTGCCCTTGGTTGGCTGCCATCACTGTCCTCATTGCTGAAGGTTCATGTAGTATATGAATGAGCTGCATAACATTTGGGGGTTCTTCTGGTGGTGATGGTGGCACTAGTTGACAGGATCAACACAGAATCATACTGTGCATAGTGCATGATGCAGTAAATTCTGAATTAAGTAGCATGGTCATAATGAAGAACTCCCTCCCTCAGACTCATCCAGGCAAGAGAAATGGGCTTTAAGCGAAATGGGATGGGCTTTAAGCAGGCTGAACACCCACTCAATGGTTATGTGGGTTTGTGAAAGAACAAGGTTATAATGTTCCTCTGCAGTTCTATGTGGGTTCCAAAGTCATGTCATAAGCCAAGGCTGAGCACATAGTCTGTATCACCTGAAACACATAAGGAGGAGGGGCACATGGAGATGGGGTGGTTATGCAAGGCACCTTTCTTATTAATATACAACTATCCACTGGGATGTTTGGTACATTATGCTGCACTTACCTACTAGGTGTACATGTGGTCTCCATATATGTAGGAAATGGTGGTACAGTGAACTTGCATGCCAAATGTGAAAATCATGGTCACTACCAGGGTGCTGGGCTGAGCCACTGATGATACAGCCACATGCAACTCACACTATCTGGCAGTTGTTAGAAAGATAGCCTTTACCAGGTGGGTGCTAATAGGCACATGGGTGTACTCTATCACACCAAGCAAGTCAGGTAACCATGCCAGATCATACAAAGCACACATGGTGGAAGCTCTCTCCTGTTGTGTCTGTGGGGATCATCCAAATAGACTAGAATAACACTGAGGAACTTCTATAGAATCCTTGAGGCTGAAGCCTGTGTGATACTCAGCATGTATCCATTCTGTCTCTGGAAAGTTCCTATGGCAAGCTATACAGATCTTGCTATATGCAGGGATATGAAGGCTATGCTTTCCCCTAGTTCCAGCCAGTGAACCATACATCTTCACCAAAGCCTGTATTATGTGCCTGTCCACACAAAACCAGTGAATAACCTCCTTACTTTAAAAGTATACAGTGTTAAATGTTTCTGAGCACCCCTACAACATGGGAAATGAGCACCACACAGAGCATTGGGTATGCAGTACCACAGGAAGAAGAGATTCAAAATGGAAAATTGCAAACTAGCTGCTCCTGCAGACATCTTTGCCAATTCCAAAGTGACTGGAAAAGAAGATGCTGGCCTTTTTATAATTATGTGTGAGTCTCAAACGTGAGTAGCAGTCTACAACTTTGGATGCAAAAGGTGATACATTAGCATATTATCACCGCATTGTTTAAATATACTCCCTCATTTAAATGTCATTATTGACACATTACATGCAACTTTTCTTGTGACTTTTTGGAGGCTTGCACACATGTGCAACACTGCACTTTGAGAGGCACTGTGCTTGTGCATGTCTGCAGCTTGTGCAAATGCACACTGTATAAATGCATAGAGTGTGAACTCAGATCTCCACACTACAGCTCCTCTCAAGACATTCCAGGTCACGAACCTCCCTCACACTAGTGCTCCTGTTTCACACATACTCCATTAAACATGCTCATTACCCTACGTCTGTATTCACTAGCATACCATTTAGGAAATATGGGTCCTGTTTTGGTATATGTCATTGAAGAAATGTCAACTTCTCATCTCAGCTCAGCCACCATGCTGCAATACACACAGACACGCACACACACAGACACAGACACACACACACACACACACACACACACACACACACACACACACACACACACACACACACACACTCTGAAAGAACATGGACAGACTAGAGGCAAAAGGGTGCATGTAGCAACACTATTCACAACAACAAAGATAAGCAGCACAGTTACTTTAAGCCGCAACCACAAACATATGCAAACCAGGTTTCTCTCTTACTAGAGAGTGACAGTGCGTTACCTTTCAGGTGCCAGGATCTCAGATGTCTCAATGATTCTAAGGACACTTGCAGTAGACAAATATAACAAAGACATGGTAATTGGACATGGGGGGGGGGGTGAATGACTTGGAGTGAAAAACCCTAAGGGAGATACAGAGAGACATGTCTGAGCTTTCTATGCATGTCACAAATGCAGGTAAAACCTGATACTGAATAGAATCCTCTCCTGTCTAAGAATGATGTCTAGGTATAAAGAAAAGATGACTGGCCTCCATAAATGGCTAAAACAATTGTTTCATTCTAGGGGGATCCAGTATGTGTCAGCACTGAATGAGATGCTTGACAGTCCTACTTGCTTTGTAAAGGATGGTCTGAACCTCTTATTCAATGGTTTCTGCATACTGGCTAAAGCTTTTTCTGTCATCATGGTGCCTTTTTTAGGTAAAGTTCACTTAATGAAGATTCCAGCATAGCAAACATATCAATATCAAACATAATCAAATTAAGGTGGCTCTCCTCGGTGCCAAAAGTCTGAACAACAAGCTGCCCAACCGTGAGGTATCCTGCATTTGGAAGATATTCACATATGTGTAATCACTGAAACCTGATTTAAATGTCCAGAAAGCACTCTGTCCATTCCAGAGTTTGGTGCCTACCACACCTTCAGATTCAATGGCAACTCTGGTGGCATATCCATGTTTGTCAGAAACCATATCACCTCTAGACAGAGTCTCATAGACCCATAAATTCTTATCAAATGCCAAATCACACTAAATAAAATCAACTACCAGTTTCTTGCCTGTTACAGGGCCCCCTCAATGACCCTGGAAATTTATGTCAGGTTCCTAAATTCCATGGATGAATTCCCCAAACGACTGTGTCATTCTGGGAGACTTTAAATATCCAGGGCCATCATCAAAGAACATGAAGGTGACCAGTGGTGTCACACAAGGCTCAGTGCTGGAACCATTTTGGATATGTTCAGACATTTTTAGACCTAGCAGGAAAATATTCACTGACCCCAGATTGGTACTAACCCAACTAGAAGACAAAATATTGTTGATCTAGTACTTACAAATGTAACATCATCATATACAACTCCCCTAGTAACTCCCTCTACAAGTAAGTCAGATTAAAAAATACTAACCTTGTCCCTCAAACTACCTAAGCCCCTGAAAACAATATATCAGAGTTCAAAGACTGCAGATATATGAATCTCCACAATGTCTATGATGAAGTCTCAGAATTCACTTACAATAACGTCACCCCAGACATCGCCTCAGCAGACAGATTCAGTAAGGAATTTTATGCCCACATAAGTAAATATATAGAATTGTCAGTCCCATGCACATCAAAATACAATGTGAAATTTAAAGGAGAAACTGGTCCACCACCATAAATAAAATTTACAATAAAAGGAAAATCTCTTTAGACTATACAACAGATCTAAGGACCCCCAAGTCAGGGAAAATATTTTGAATTGATTAACAAAGAACTCATATTAAATGATAAAATCTATTTGGAGCCGGTGGACATTCCCAATATCCTAGCAAACAAATTTAGTGCAAATCTGACTCCTCTGATGACCATCCAAAGTTCCTACAATCCTTGTAGCTATCACCCCCCCCCGACACACACACATTATTACTAAATAACATGTACTGAAAATACTGTCCAAGACTAAGAAAACTTCCATTGGACCAAATAACATACCTGGCTTTTGTTCAGTAGTATCAAACATACCGAGGCAGAACCTCTACATAAGCTATTTAACCTGAGCTTGGCAATAGACTCAGTCCCAGATGTATGGTATACAGCATTGGTAATGCCACTCCCCAAAGTTGAAACTACTACCAACCCAGAAATCTATAGGCCCTTCACCTTAACAAGTTTCATTTGCAAGGTCATGGACCTCATTATAATAGACTTGATTAACAACAATTTGATTTTGTAAAAGGTAGATTAGGTATAAAGAGCCTGGTTAATGTCTTTGAGAGAAAATAAGACAAGCTGTTGACAGAGGTCACACTATACACAAACCCTACCTTGGTCTGGCAAAGGCATTTGAAACCAACCCTCTGTTAGCATATTTAGTTAAATAAATATGTTAGAAATAGATCCCTATGACATTTTTACTATAGTCTATGCTCTCTATAGCAAGGAAAATTGTTACTAAAAACTGGAAATCCCAATCTACTCCTGCCTTTAAAGTTGAGTTTATTCATCTTGCGAAATACATTTGTAAGAATGAGATTTCTACTATAAAATCAAGGACTAACAACATAACTCATCATTTAATTGCTTGGACAAAATTGTCTAATCTGTTAGAGAAATATAAAGTGTTATCCTATGTATATTACTTTTTTAGTTGTTATGGGAATTGTATATAGTTTGTTTTTTCTTGTTACTATACTGTTAAGTTATTGTGTTAAAAAAAAAGTAGATCCCTATTTGGTAAAATGGATAGCAAACTGGGATTAAAAGATGGAACCCACATGGTGTGGATGGCAGGGCCATCGTCAAAGAATATGAAGGTTACCAGTGGTATCAGACAAGGCTCAATGCTGGGCCAATTTTTGTTTGGTAATTACTTCTCTGACTTACAGAATAAGAAGCAAGACCTATGGCTAACCAAGTCTGTGTATGACTGTAAACTAGGAGTCATTGTCACCCCCCCACCCCACCCCCCAATAAAGAAATCATCCATCAGAAACTTACACTTATAAATGCCTGGTGTTTTGAAAATGGGCATAGACTAAATGCTAAAAAATAATGTAGTGCTGTTGAATTTGGCAGACAAACCATTCCCCCAGCATGTAGCACTGACAATACCCTACTTCAGAATAAACATGTAGTTAAAGACCTGGGAACCTGGGTTGGTAACTCTCTCTCCTTTGACTACCATGTAGCAACAGCTGTCAAGAAATCCTTCTACTTAGTGTAGCTGATCAAAAGGGGAATATCATCCAAATCTAAAAAGGTTATTGTCCCCTTGTATACAGCATTGATCAGACCAGTTACAGAATATAACATCCCCATTGGAATGTACCTCACCAGACATATCAAACAGTTGGAAAGAACCTAGCCTCAAAATAGGTGCATTCTGGACAAAGAGAATCATAGGATTAAAATGTTTAAGCTACCAGAAAAGACTAGAAGCACTGTCCATCTTTTCTGTGTCTTATAGGCTCCTCATAGGAGACCTATGCCTTGCTTTCCGAGCAATCAGGGACTGAGTATTCCAGGATCTCTTGTACCTTCACAAATCAAACAGTCCCACAAATACCAGAATAAGCTATCTACACCTCCTTTAGCAGATCAGTAAAATAAGGTAAAGAGGCAGGTTCATTACTCAGCATCTCCTTTACCTGTGAAAGCATTTCCCCTGGAGATAAAGCAAGATGGTGCACTATCTTCTTTCAAACATGCATAATTGGGTAGATATTCATAAATTCACCCCAGACATGACTGCCATAAGGAGACACAGTCTAGGGTGGAAACTGGCAAGGTTTAATAATCACAAGACTCAACAGCCTTGAACTTCCTATGTTTCCTTTGAAAGAGGTTTTACAGTGTCGTACTAACTGCCACTGAAAAAAATCTGACATAGAAAAAAGGTGGGAAAATTACATAAAAAATGCAAATTCAGCATTAAACAACAACATTTCTTCGGAATTAATTCCATTATGACCTCCTGTTTAAAACAAATTAAAAAAAAAAATTCTAACAGAGCATTTAAATAGAGTCGATTATGGCATTCTTAACTTGAACAATTTTCGCCCTCTACTGACCATAAGTATTATTGCATACTGGATAAAATAATATTCTAAAATACATTTACTGACTTCAAACTAAAATTACCAATATAATCAGAAATAATAATTAAATATACATTTATATTGCAGTACTTAGAATATAGTTAACAAATAAATGAACAAAAAAATCCCAATCCTGAGTTACATAGATAGTTATTCAAATTAATAATGACACCTCCCACTGACTACGCAGATAAATACCTCATAAATCAGCTATTCAAAACATTTCATATAATTTCATTTAAACACAGGCAGAACATAGCCCCCACAATGATAATCCATATTTATTTTTTTTTTTATGTTAGATTCTTTTCTTAACAGATTTATATCTGAATGTAACCCCATCAGTTGCTGTACAATTGAATAATGCACTTTTTTAAATTTCTCCAAGTCTTTTGGTTTTCTAATACCATGACGGGAATGGACTCCATTCCTAAGTCAAAGTATGACTAAAGTTCATGAAATTAGTATTGTTTCAATCTTTGATGTCAGCCAGACGTGCTCTTCGCAGCACCTGCAATCTGCCTACTAGTACTGACTCCTGCAATTCGTACGGGGTTACATGGATTGGTAACATATCTAAATACGATTGTAAATTCTTTTTTATAAGACCCATTGCTCCTACTACTATTGGAACTGTCTGGGTATCTTTCTTCCACATGGCTCTCATTTCTGCCTGCAGATCCTGGTATTTTATAACTTTGTGTCTTTCTGTACGCAAGACACTATAGTCACTGGGTGTGGCAATTTCAATGATCAATGCTACTTTTGTCTTCTTTTCTTGGACCACTATATCCAGTTTTCTAGCATCTATCTATCTAATTGAACTGTTGGTTATCGGTGATCCCATGTGATATAAACTTCATCATTTTCTATGATGCTTTGTGGCTCATGTTTCCATTGTTTTTCAGACACTTTGATAACATGTTTGCACAATCCCCACTGCAACAGTCTCACCACATTATTATGCCCTTCAGTATACAGTTCTTCTGCCATTAGTGTGTTGCAACCAGCAACAAGGTGTATGACTGTTTCCAATTCGGTTTTACAAAACCTACATTTATCTGTTTCTCCCACATGTTCAATGGACTTTGTAAACTAGTGGGTACGTAGCCTACTATCTTGGGCTGCTAATATTAACCTTTCATTTCTGGGTTTGAATTCGCCTCTCCTTAACCATTCCTGCGTTCATTCTTGATCAACATGAGGCTCTTCCAGAAGTTTTCTATACTTGCAACTATATTTATGTTTTTTCCACATTTCTTGCCTTCTCATCTGGTCCTTCACCTTACAGTCTTTCTTTTGTTTTTTTGGCACATTCAGTTGCTGCCTGGTTTTTATCTACTTCTGGTTTGATTTCCATTTCTGCTTGATGTCAGTATGCTTCTGCTAGATTAAGCAGAGAAGTCATCTTAGATTTATTCTCCTCATGTTTCAAAACTTTCACTACATTTGAATCTTGTAAGCTCAGTAGATATGTGTGGAGTCCCATGATTGCAGATCTATACATGTAATCAATTTCAAGGAGGCCCATCCCTCCTTCGGAATGGGGAATATATAATCTTGGTATAGACTGATTTGTATAAATCATTTGGTGAGCATGAAGCATCCTTCGTGTTTTAATATCTAATCTATCCAACACTTTTTGGGGCCAGTCAATAACTCCAAAACTGTACGTTAGGAAAGGAAGAGCAAATTGATTTATAGCTCAGATCTTTTTCCTAGATGTCAATGCTGCTCTCAGGATTAATTTAAGTCTTCTAAAGTATTTCTTACTGAGTTTTACTCACATTTGTTCATGTTTTATTGCTGATCCTTCATCAATTCCCAAGAATTTATACACTCCCTCTTGCTCAAGTTCTTTTATATCACATTCTTGTCCCAAACTGATGTTTTCCTGGTGTTGCAGTTTTCCTTTTTTAAAGGTTGCTTTTGCACATTTATCGAGACCAAATGACATTCCAATATCATCTGAAAAAGTTTTGACAACCTGCAGCTGTGCTTTCAGTTCCTCATCTGATGAGCTATACAGTTTTAAATCATTGACAAAGAGAAGATGAGAAGTCATTAGACTTTGTTGTTTTCTAGGAGCCAAATTGTAGCCATGGCCTAAGCTGTTAAGTAAACAGCTTAATGGATTAATGGCAGGGCAGAATAGCAATGGTGACAGAGTCACCCTGGAATATGCCCCTTTGAATTTTTATCCCTGGGATAATAATCTGTCCTTTATCATGGCTTAATTGCAAAGTGGTCTGCCATTGTTTCATGGTTACTGTAATGTAGTCAACCAGTGTAGGGTGTATCTTATACATTTTTTAAGCACTCTTTTATTCATGAATGTGGGATACTATCAAATTATTTTTAGTAGTAAACCCATGCCATACTTAGATTCTTCCCCTTTTTTACAGTTCTCCACTATAACTTTATTTAACAACAAATGACCCTTTGTTCCATATGACTTTCTTTTATTGCCCTTTTGTTCTACTGCCATAATTGAGTTTTCTTCTAAATGACTATAAACTCTGTCGTCATCAGTTCCCATGTATAGTTTATACATTGTCAGAAGGCAAGTTATTGGTCTATAACTTTTAGAGTAGCTTGCAGGTTCACTCTTAAGTCATTCCCTCCAGTACAAGTCTTTTGAGTGTGTACCTTTAACTCCTAGTAGGTGTGCCCTGAGCCTTTAAAAATTAAGTCATCACCTTGCAATTCTAATAGATACTCATTGACAGAGGTCAATACAATTGTGTTTGCCATCATGTATACTTCAAGATAAAATATCCTGATACCTTATATGTAGCATGGTTTGAAATTAGTAATGCAAGTATGAACAAGTAATATTTGACGCCTAGAGGAGCAGTAGGAGGTAACTGCAGAAACGGGTCTACTTTAAATAACCGAACCGACACTTCACCGACACGCAGAAGACCGAGACGAAAGGACCGAAAAGCAAGTTGATCAAAAAGGTGATTTGCCGACAGCCGAAAGACTGACAAGGGCAACGTGTGAGCGCGACTCGGTAAGTGTGCGATAGTGACGGATTTAGGAGCGGTCAGGTAAGTGTGCGATATTGAGGGATTTTGGGTTAGGGTGTGGGAAAGGTGAGTGTGCGGTAGTGTCGGAGTTAGGGATTTTGGGTTAGGGTGTGGGAAAGGTGAGTGTGCGGTAGTGTTGGAGTTAGGGTTCGGGTAAGGTTAGTGTGTGATAGTGACGGACTGTAGTTTAGGGACGGGTTAAGTGAGTTAGGTTTAGAGTGCAGGTAGGGTGAGTGTGCGATAGTGATGGGCTTTATGTTTTAGGGTGGGTTAAGTGAGTTAGGGTTAGGATGCAGGTAGGTTAAGTGTGCGATAGTGACAGTCTTTAGGTTTAGGGGTGGGTTAAGTGAGTTAGGGTTAGGGTGCGGGTAGGGTAAGTGTGTGGTAGTGTCGGACCTTAGGGTTAGGGTTTGGGTTAAGGTTAGTGGATATGTCATTGTGTGTACTGTGTAGTTTACATTTTTTGTGTCGGTGTAATGGTGTTCGGTTTTGTGAGTTGTCGGTGTTGTGTGTTTTCGGTTATTTGGGGTCGGTGTTTTGTGTGTCGGTGAAGTGTCGGTTCGGTTATTTAAAGTAGACCCGCAGAAACGCCTGGAGACGTCACTCAGATGTAATGAGTTAAGTAAGAGCATTTGCTTGCTGTTAGCCAGTGTGATGTCTGTTCAGGGTGCGCATATAAATGGTTCTTACTCATGGCTAAATGCTCGTGCAAAGATATTAATACTTTTAACCAAAAGTTAGGTACTGCATCTGGGCCTGGGGTTTTCTAGTCAGAAGCTTTTCTTAACTTTGTTTCAATCTCTCTGGCTGTTATTTCATCCCATTTCATATTCTGTACCTTTAAACTTCTTATTCTTTCTTTTACTTCTTCTATCCATTTAGCATCTTTGTTATGTTCCACAGGATCTTCATAGATACTTCTCCAAAATGTATCTACTTCCTCTTTTTTTGTCAGTCTTTAAATTCATTTTACCTTATTTCCCAATTCTCTATAAACCTTTTTTGGGTCATCAATAAATTGCTTATTTTGTACTTTTCCCCTATATTTATCTGTGTATCTTTTATGTTTTTTCTGCCTGTGCTGAAATTTTTAGTTTGTTATTTGTGATAGTGCATGATAGATCCTGGTTTGTTCTAATGCTGTGCATTGCTTTTATCACATCTATCTTTCTTAGTATTTTTGTTGATCTGTTCCGTCTTCTGTAATCTTCTAACAGTGACACTTCTTTTCTTAATTGCTTTACAGTTTTCTCTGTTCGATACTTCAATGATGGTATTCGATTTCTCCCCTTCCTTTCCCTCACTACCCTGTGATCTTGTGGTAGACCTTTATCTGTTATTAATTTAGCAGCACAGTAGTATATCCTGTTTACTTCTGTTATATCACATGGATCTCTATGGACAATCCTAATTACTGCATTCATTTGTTTTATCAGACTTCTTACTTTTTGGGTTTTATTGGCCTTCTGCAGTCTATTTCTCTCATTGATCTTAATATAGCTATCCATGTCCATTAAATCAAGCAACTCTTCTCTTAGCACATTCCTTGCCTTCCGTTTCCTGTGAGCATTCTATAGAAAGTTCTATAGCATCTTCCTGTGGCACATTCTCTTCAATTACATCCTGTGTCATCTGTTGCTCTGTCATATGGGAACTCACTGGCCTATCACTCCTCAACATTGACTGCATCAGAGTTTCCACAGTTTTCTGTTCCTTTCCTTGCTGTCTAGCATCAAGTGAATGTTTATACTGGTTTCCTGTGGAAGTCTCCAAAATATCTTGATATGGCAACTGACCAATTGCTTCCTGTTCCACCAATTTCCCCTTAATTTAGATCTCCATTGCTCTCTCCTGTTGTGCTGCTTTCTGCATCCAATTTTCTGCACTGAATCCTTCTCTTTGCAGCTGCTCCATAACCTCAATTTCTATTTCTTTGACTTCTCCATTACTAATCTCTTTTCTACTTTTCCTCTTAGTCTTCTTATTTTTTGTATTGTAAAGTTTTCCATATCTGGATTCCTTTGCCTATATTTTTCTTCAAATATCTTTGGTGCTGCTCTTTTTGTATGGGTTAGTTTTGCTTTCTCCGTTGCATAAATATTACACCATATTAAATCGCTTTTCCTTTCCCCTGTCCATATTTCTTCTTCACGTCTCCTGATTTTCTTGCTTTTCCTTTTTCTGAGGACTCACACATCATGCTGTGATGTAGTCTGTGTTAAACCTTCTACATTAAATTCTTCACTTCACAGGCTCTCCATTACTTCAACTTCTATTCTTTTAATTTCTGCTTTACTAATCTTCTTTTCCATATTACATCTTTGTGATATCAATTTTTTTATTGTGAAATTTTCCATATCTGGATGCCTTTACTTTATTTCTCTTCGAATATCTTTGAGACTGCCTTGTCTATTTTAAAACCACGAAAGGTGCACTGAAAGCAACCCAATAAAGCTACGGAAGAAGGAAACCAGTATATGTAATGTTTTATTAAAGAAAAATTCACACTAAAAACACTCCATCTCCATTAACGCTGCTTGAAAATCCGTTTTTGTTTCATCACACTTCATCAGATGTGGGTTAGAGTGAAAAACAGCCCTTTTATATACAATCAAACTTATGACAACAAAAACATTGAGCCAATCAACAGGAATTTCTAATATAATATAAGTTAATTCTTCTTCTTTCGGCTGTTCCTGTCAGGGGTCGCCACAACAGATCAACTGTTTCCATTTCTTCCTGTCCTCTGCATCTTGCTCTGTCACACCATCCACCTGTATGTCCTCTCTCACCACATCCATAAACCTTATCTTAGGCCTTCCTCTTTTCCTGTTACCTGGCATCTTCATCCTTAGCATCTTTTTTCCAATATACTTTGCATCCCTCCTCAGCACATGTACACACCAATGTAATCTTGCCCCTCTGGCTTTTCTCCAAACCTTCCAACCTGGGCTGACCCTCTAATATACTTATTACTAATCCTGTCCATCCTCGTCACACCCAGTGCAAATTTTAACATCTTCAACTCTGCCACGTCAAGCTCTGACTGCTGCCTTTTTGTCAATGCCACTGTCTCCAACCCATATAACATAGCTGGTCTCACTACCCTCTTGTAGACCTTCCCTTTCACTCTTACTGGTACTCGTCTGTCACAAATCACTCCTGACACTCTTCTCCACCCACTCCATCCTGCCTGTACTCTCTTCTTCACCTCTCTTCCACACTCATTATTACTCTGAACTGTTGATCCTAAGTATTTAAACTCATCAACCTTCGCCACCTCTACTCCCTGCATCTTCACCATTCCTCTATCCTCCCTCTCATTCACACACATATATTCTGTCTTAGTCCTTCTGATCTTCATTCCTCTTCTCTCTAGAGCATATCTCCACCTCTCCAGGGTCCCCTCCACCTGTTTCCAACTCTCACTACAGATCACAATGTCATCTGCAAACATCATAGTCCACAGGGACTCTTGTCTGAACTCGTCTGTCAACCTGTCCATCACCATTACAAATAAGAAAGGGCTCAGAGCTGAACCTTGATGTAATCCCACCTCCACCTTAAACGCATCCGTCACTCCCATCACAGACCCCACCACTGTCACACTACCCTCGTACATATCCTGTACCACTCTTACATACTTCTGTGACACTCCCGACTTCCTCATACAATACCACAATACCTCTCTAGGCACACTGTCATATGTTTTCTCTAAATCCACAAAGACACAATGCAACTCCTTCTGACCTTCTCTGTACTTCTCCATCAACACTCTCAAAGCAAACATCTCATCCGTAGTGCTCTTTCCTGGCATGAAACCATACTGCTGATAACTAATCATCACCTCCCTTCTTAACCTAGCTTCCACTACTCTTTCCCATAACTTCATGCTGTGACTGATCAATTTAATCCCTCTGTAGTTACTACAGCTCTGCACATCACCCTTATTCTTAAAAATCGGTACCAAAACACTTTTTCTCCATTTCTCAGGCATCCTCTCCCTTTCCAAGATTTCATAAAACAATCTAGTTAAAAACTCCAATATAAAATAAGTTAATTAAACCTTTCAAATTGTAATAAAACCTTAAAAATTATTTATATTAGTATTTATTACCAAAAATATAATGACTATAAAATGAATTTAAAACACATTTAGATTAAAACAGGATGTTCATGAGTGTAAGTAAATAAATAAAAGTTAATAAAGATTAAACATTCCTTCATTCATTTGTACATCAATGTCCATGCGCCACCTGCTGGTTAACAGAAGCATATTGTACAGATAGCTATAGAAATCATGGGATATAAATAACAATCTTTTCATGTTTAAATAATAGATAAAATAGTAAAACACTTGTTCCAGAAATTTCATGTTACATAAAAATGTATATTAGTATAAAAAGTTATAAAAAGTTATGAAATATATGTGAACATAAAAATGTATGTCAGTGTAAAAAAGTTGTGAAATATGTATGAAGGCTGTAATTTTGCTGTTCTCAATTTTAAGAGTGGGGCAAGTGATAAATGTTCATTTAATCCTGGTCTTTTATTGGCCTGCAATGTCACTTGCCACCACAATTCTCTATATTCAATGGTTTCTTCCCACATGCCGCCACGTCCACCAATATTTACTTTTTCTAATACAAAGAAAAGAAAGAAGGCATTTGGACATTCCAAGGAATGCTTAAATAAAGCATTATTATCTTTTATAGTTTGAATGTCATAGAAATGCTCATAGATTCTTTTCTTTAACCTTCTTTCAGTTTTCCCTATATAGAAAGATTGGCATTGGCAGCATGTGGCTAAATAAACTAAACCTGCTGTTTCACAATTACTAAATTCTTTACTTTTTAACTTAACTTTCCTACTTTCCAAAATACAGGATTCTTTATTCAAAATATGTTCACACTGTAAACAACGCCCACATTTACAAATTCCATGTCTCGTTCTACATATCCTATTTGAGCGTTGCTAGTATTATTTTGTAATAAGTTTTTCAAATTCCTTGCATTCTTGTAAATTACTTTAAAATTATCTTTGTTAAGAATTTCAAGATCAGTAAAGGAAAGAAATTTATTCCATTCAGTAGTTATTACATTCCTAACCATAGAAGAAGTAGCAATATATTCCAAAATCAATGCCATATCAAAGGTTTCACCAATATTTGCATTCCCTGAATAGATATCACCAAAACCTAAACCTAAAATAGGTTTATATCTACCAGTCCTCTCTCTAATTACTTCTTTCTCCATTTTCAAAATAAGTTCATCTGGATATTTCCTTTCTTTAAACATTCGATTTAACACAATTAATTCTTTAATAAAATCTACTTCATTAGAAGTCATTCTTCTAGCTCTAATAAACTGCCCTTTCACTATATTACATTTATAGTGAAATGGATGTGCACTGAAAAAATGCAAGTATGAATTACAATATGAACTCTTTCTGTATATTTTGGAGTTAAAAACATTGTTATACTTATATACTTCAACCTCTAAATATTCTAACTTATCCAGTGAAAATTTATAAGTGAATTTCAAAAAAGTAGTAAGTATTAAATAAAATTTGTTATCTCTTCCTTGGAACCAATCCATAAAACACAAATGTCATCCAGGAATCGGTTGTAAAGAATCCAGCAGGTTTTATATATAGAATCAAGTACATATTTTTCTTCCGACCTTGCCAAAACTAAGTTAGCATAACTGGGTGCACATATTGCACCCATTGCTGCACCTTTAGATTGATGGAAAAAGTCACCTTTAAAATAGATATAATTTTATTTTAATACTAATTCTGTAAGCTGTAAAAGTACCAAACATTCATAATTTGTCAAAGTGCCATATTCGTATATTATTTCCTCTAAAAATGCAAGTCCCTCTGGATGAGGGATACTTGAAAAGAGGTCAGTTACATCTATAGTTAAAAATCCTATATTTTCCCTATATAAATCTTGTTTCAAATTCCTAAGCAAATCCCAAGAATCTCTTAAAATATTTTGTTTTTTCATCCATAAGCTCTTAAGTTTGGTGTCCATATATTTAGCCAATGGTAGTGTTTTTGACCCATCAGCAGACACTATAAGTCTTAGGGGTGGATCCATTTCATTTTTATGGGTTTTTGGAATCCCAAATATGGTGAATATCCTAGGTTTCTCAACTGTCAAAAAGTTTTTCAAATTTTGATCTATCAATCCTTCCATCAACAGATCATCCAAAACCATATCAATCCTACTATATGAAATGTTTATCTCATTCTTAGAGACAGATGTATATTTATCTGTGTCTCTTAATAATTCATTCATTTTTGCTTCATAGGTCAATGTATCCATAAAAACAATTACCCCTCCTTTATTGGGTTTCATTACCCTTAAATTAATATAATTCCTGAGTTCATATAAAACTTTAATTTCATCTTTATCTAAGTTTTCTTTGTATCTAACTTTATTAAAGTTATTCCTAATCTCATTTTCCACTATATTTTCTAAGTTCCTAATTTGAGGGTGTAATGGTGGGTTCAAAGTGCTTTTCCTGGTCAAACCTGTGGATGTCTGAATAGTATTTTGTTTAAAAAGTACTTGAAAATTAATTTTTCTTATGAACATCCTTACATCTAATAAAGTCCTAGCTAAATCCCTTCTTTTGTTTGGGATATATTTAATACCTTTCGATAAAAGCTTAAAATGCCACTTCTTTAAAACCACTTCACTAAAATTATACATAATAAATGAATCGTATGTGAATTTGAAAGGGTTAACAACATCGTTCATAATGGTTAAGGTGTCATTGTTCGCTTCACTGCTAATTCCTGCTTTGGATAATTCACTAACATTAAAATCACAAACATTGAAATCCAAGTCGGGGTGAGTGGTATTTAATACCTCCCCCTTCTTCCTGCTCCCCAAAAATTTGCATAATGTTCCTGATATTGTTCTTTATTTTTAATCCTTTCTGATCTCCGCAAGAGGGGGTATTCAGAGACATCATCTAAGTCAGAAACTTGTTCCCCTATATGTGCATATTCTCTAGGGGGGTCATTGGAACTGTTATTATTATTAATGCAGTCCCTATTCCCCCTTGGGTTGTTGTTTTTCCAACCACCATCATTAACCTTTGGTTCTGGGTAACTTACACCATTTTATACTCATTGATATCTCTCTCTATTTTTTTAATTTTCCTTTTAATCAATTTTTTACATTGTCCATCAATGTCAGACAAAACATTATCATATTTTTCCCTTTCTGAGGGAATAGTATATATCAAATCATCCTTTAAATATTCATTCACTCTTTCAATTTCTTTTTAACAAGTCATTTTTCACTTTTACATTTTCATCAATTATACATTTCAATACTTCTAACCCACATCTGTTAAAAACATTAATCAATTTTTTATGAAAAGCACTTCCTGGAATCACATTGTTTGGATATTTCCAAATTCTTAGGCCCTTGGGTACAATGTTTTCACCTAAACATTCTTTCAGATAACTGTTTTCAATATCTATGCTTTTAGCCTTATATAACATCTTCTGAAAATTAATTAATTTATTATTATAACTCTCCGTAATTGGTCCAGGTTTAAACAATTTATCTTTAAAGTCATTAGTAAAACTAACCTGAACCAATCTTTCAGTTCCATTTTTTTGTTGTTATTATTTGTTTGGATAGTCCCACTAGCATGAGCTTTCTACCCAGGCTGTATAGCGATTCCAGTGTTATCGACAGTCTTGTGGACATTCTCCCCTTGTTTTCCCTTTAAAATTACTGGTGTTAAGCCAAAATCCATAATGGTGACATCGGACAAGCAACTGGCATCATCATTTACTTCTTGAACGCCATTTCTGGCGACATTGGAAATAACAAGCCGTTCTCCTGCTGCCATTTCCTGGTTCCACCCTTTTTGTGCTGTAGTGACTAAAGTTACCATGGATTGGCAGAGAGGTGTCAGTAAATCTACCAGTTGAGTTAATTGGCCTATCAGCTTCCTCGCTTGGCCAATCTCTTCCTTCTCAGTCCTTCCTTCCTTATCCGTGCTCGTTTCGCCTTCCATTTGCCCAAAAAGAAACCACAAGTAAAATCCAAGTGCAGGCAAAAGTACACAATGCGAATCCAATAAAACCATGAAAGGTGCACTGAAAGCAACCCAATAAAGCCACGGACGAAGGCAACTAGTATATGTAATGTTTTATTAAAGACAAATTCACACTGAAAACAAAATATTTTAAGAGATTCTTGGGATTTGCTTAGGAATTTGAAACAAGCTTTATATAGGGAAAATATAGGATTTTTAACTATAGACGTAATTGACCTCTTTTCAAGTATCCTTCATCCAGAGGGACTTACATTTTTAGAGGAAATAATATACGGAGATGGCACTTTGACAAATGATGGATGCTTGGTACTTTTACAGCTTACAGAATTAGTATTAAAATATAATTATATCTATTTTAAAGGTGAATTTTCCATCAATCTAAAGGTGTAGCAATGGGTGCAATATGTGCACCCAGTTAGGCTAACTTAGTTTTGGCAAGGTGGGAAGAAAAATATGTACTTGATTCTATATATAAAACCTGTTGGATTCTTTACAAATGATTCCTGGATGACATTTGTGTTTTATGGATTGGTTCCAAGGAAGAGATAACAAATTTTATTGAATACTTAAACAATAGTACTAATTTTTTTAAATGCACTTATAAATTTTTCAATGGATAAGTTAGAATATTTAGATGTTGAAGTATATAAGTATAACAGTGTTTTTAACTCCAAAATATACAGAAAGAGCTCATATTGTAATTCATACTTGCATTTTTTCAGGGCACATCCCTTTCACTATAAACATAATATAGTGAAAGGGCAGTTTATTAGAGCTAGTAGAATGACTTCTAACGAAGTAGATTTTATTAAAGAATTAATTGTGTTAAATCAAATGTTTAAAGAAAGGAAATATCCAGATGAACTTATTTTGAAAATGGAGAAAGTAATTAGAGAGAGGACTGGTAGATATAAATTTATTTTAGGGTTAGGTTTTGATGATATCTATTCAGGGAATGCAAATATTGGTGAAACCTTTGATATGGCATTGATTTTGGAATATAATGCTACCTCTTCTATGGTTAGGAATGCGATAACTACTGAACGGAATACATTTCTTTCCTATACTGATCTTGAAATGCTTAACAAAGATAATTTTAAAGTAGTTTACAAAAATGCAAGGAATTTGAAAAACTTATTACAAAATAATACTAACAACACTCAAATAGGATATGGTAGAACGAGACATAAAACTTTTAAATGTGGGCGTTGTTTACAATGTGAACATATTTTGAATAAAGAATCCTGTATTTTGGAAAGTAGGAAAGTTGAGTTAAAAAGTAAAGAATTTAGTAATTGTGAAACAGCAGGTTTAGTTTATTTAGCCACATGTCGCCAATGCCAATCTCTCTATATAGGGAAAACGGAAAGAAGGTTAAAGAAAAGAATCTATGAGCATTCCTATGACATTCAAACTAAAAAATATAATAATGCTTTATTTAAGCATTCTTTGGGATGTCCAAATGCCTTCTTTCTTTTCTTTGTATTAGAAAAAGTAAATATTGGTGGATGTGGCGGCATGTGGGAAGAAACCATTGAATATAGAGAATTGTGGGTCAAGTGACATTGCAGGCCAATAAAAGACCAGGATTAAAAGAAGATTTATCACTTGACCCACTCTTAAAATTGAGAGCAGCTAAATTATAGCCTTCATACATATTTCACAACTTTTTTACACTGACATACATTTTTATGTTCATAGGTTCATAGGTTGGTACTAGGCTATCAGCCCTAGGGCCTATACAGGCCTAGCCATAACAATTCCCTGGCTATTTCTTCCCACACTATTTACTTCCTTGGACCCCTGTCCAGCAGGGCGACTGATGTGATCCCTGGGGTGAATTTCCTTTCTCCCATCCAATCGTCAAGGTTCCTTTTGAAGAGGGCCAAAGAGGCACTCTGCTTGACATGTATGGGTAATCTATTCCAGAGTCTGGGGAGTCTCTGGGTCAGGAACCTATCCCTCCAGCATGTTTTGTTTATTGTGATGACAAGGTTTAGATCCCTGGAGCATGTGGCTCTGAGGGATTGGGATTTCTTTAAGTGTAGCATGTCCAACAGATCTGGGTTTGACATGGCCTTGTATGTTAAGAAAAGATCGCCTCTGAGTAGACGATATGTGACAGAGTATAGCTGGAGTTTTTTAAGGCGGTCAGCGTAGGGCATCTGCTTTAGGCCTGTGATTCTTTTAGTGAGGTATTTCTGTGGCCTTTCCAGTTGTTGCAGATGTCTTGAGAGGTACATACCAAACAGGGCATTGTTTTCTATAATGGGTCTAATGAGGGATGAGTACAGTGGGACAATGACCTCCTTTTTTCTGGATGAAAAGCTCTTAGTGATGAGGTGTGCCACATAGAAGGATTTCCTGACTGTTGTGGCGATGTGGTTATCGAAGGTGAGACCACTGTCCACCTGTGTCCCTAAGTCTCTTATCAAACTTTCAGACTTTAGTGTACTGCCACCTATATGGTAATTCATGGATACATGTTTTTTCCCAAAGGGGATAACTATACATTTCTTGGCATTGAGCTTGAGCCCATGGCTCTGGCACCAAGCATCTGTTTCTGTAAGGCCCTTTTGTAGAGTATCCACATCATTTGGGGATTCAATAATGGCTCCCAGTTTGCAGTCATCTGCAAACTTTGTTATCCAGAGTCCCTTGGTGTTGGCTTGTACTTCAGAGAAGTAGATACCAAACAAGAGCGGTCCCAGGACTGAACCCTGAGGTACTCCACTTGTCACTTGTCTGGAGCTGGATTTGGAGTCTGCTACTTTTACAGTGTGGGTTCTATCAGTAAGCCAGTTAGCAACCCATTGGGTGATGTAGGGATTAATGCTCAGCTTAGTAAGTTTATCTATGATTCCAGAGTGGGGGATGGTGTCAAAGGCCTTGGCAAGGTCTAGATAGGCTGTGTGGACCACCTTACCCTTGTCCATGGCTCTGGAGACTGATTCAAAGAAGTCAATCAAGTTCGGGGACAAGATCGGCCCTTCACAAACCCAAACTGGGTGGGGTCCAGTGTTTGAAGGTTGCCAATGTCTTTGTTTATAAGTTCCATGATAATACGCTCCATGGCCTTGCAGATAAGGCTTGTCAAACTGATGGGATGGTAGTTTCTGGGATCCAAGGTGGATCCCCTCTTGTGGAGTGGGATAACTGTAGCTGTGCGCCACTCAGTGGGCACAAAACCTGAGGTGAGGCTATGATTAAACATTACATTTAGGTGAGGTGCCAGTTCATATTGTAGTTTCATGTAGTACACAGCCTGGGATGTCATCTGGTCCCATGGATGCTGTATTCTTAGCTTTGGAGAGTGCATTTTTTACCTGTGTGGCCGTTATTACCAGAATTTGGCAATCTTCCGGTATTGAGATGGGCCATTTAGGGGGTGAGAGGGGGGTGAAGTTGGCACTGAATCGATCTGCCAGGATATTGGCAATATCCTTGGGATCAGTATATTTAATGCCATTCTGTTTTAGCTCACAGCAGATCTGAGCATTGCCATTTAGATTCTTGACATAGTTATAGAATGCCTTGTTGTTGTCTTTGGAATCTTTGGCAATTTTATTTTCATAACTAGCTTTGGAGGATTTTATGAGGGATCTCAGTTTCTTACTGAGGCTGGTAAAGAAGTTTTTTGCATCCTGGGATTTCCCTCTTTTCTGCAACAGTTTCTTCCTTTTGTTGTAAAGTTTGTTTATGGCAGGGGACCACCTGATTGGCTTCTTTTTTTTGGATGAGAGCATCTTGGTTCTATTTGGAATGGCACGATTTATGCATGAGTGGATGTGCTCATACAGTGCCTTAGTGTAGGATTCAGCAATTGAACTTTCAGCTCCCGTCTGCATGGGTGTCATGAAGTTTGTCACTTCTGACTTGAGTAGCATGAAGTTGGCTTTGGAGAAGTTTTTTATGGAGGTTTCCTTACTGGGGGGTGGGGGTGGGATGTGGACGTTAAGGGTGATTAGCTTATGGTCAGACGTGACTAACGAGGGGGTGACCATAGGTGTGGAGCATCGATTTCCCATGTTGGTAATGACCAGGTCTAGGATATTGGAGCCCCTGGTGGGACTATGGATTAGTTGATCCAGGCCGTTGGAATTTATGAATTCCAAGAACCGTTGGGCAAAGGTGTTGGTACATGAGTAGCTTTCCCAGTTAATGGCATGGTAGTTAAAATCACCCAGTATTAGGGTGTTTGGTTCTATCTTAGTATTTTCCAGTATGTGTAAAAAGGTGTAGTGAGAATCTTGGGGTATGGTGGGGGATCTGTAGCAAGCTACACTTTGGATTGCAGTCTTACCTAGTGTTAGTTGCACCTGGAGAATTTCAGACGCATTGTGTTGGGCAACTAGCCTGGTGGTGTGAATATCCTTGGTGAATATTGACACTCCTCCACCTTTAGTGTTTCGTCCTGCTTTGGTGGCCGAAACGTGTGGTAAGAGTTGTACCTGGTATTGCAGGGGTGCTCTCTGGAGCCTTGAACCAGGTCTCAGTTACTGCACAGATATCAATGTTCTCCATTTTTAGGAGTGCCCCGAGACAGTGCATTTTGAGGTTTAGACTTCTAGCATTGAGTAGCATTACCTTCAGATTTTGCATGCTTGTACCTGTTACGGTGGTGGTTTTGTCCTTTGAACTTTGCCTAAAAAGGCACTATAGGGGTGGCAAGAGCCTTAGCCAGTAACCTGAATCCCAGAGGCGACAGGTGCAGAACATCTCTGGCAAAGCATCATGGTCTGTCAATCATGTCGTCCCAGGCAGACAGATACTGGATCCCCTTTGAATGACACCAGAAGCTTAGCCAATTGTTGAAGTCAATCATTTTGTCCTTATATTGTGATATTATTCTGAGCGAAGGCAGGATGCTACTTAGGGCTAGGGTCATACCTGCCTGGGCCACATGATCCGAGAGCTCTTCCATGTCTCTTTTCATGTAGTCCAGGGAGGTACGTCTCAAGTCATTCACTCCAACATGGACAATGACAGAGTCATATTTGTACTTGTTGTGGAGTGACTTGAGTACATGTGTTATGTGGCGGATCCTGGCACCCGACAGGCAGCTGACTGTAATTTTCTCCTTGTTCAACCTGGTGAGAGGGACATCAGTGTGCCGGACTATAGAGTCACCTATGACTAAAGTGTTAGGTACATTGTCTTACCTTAGGGGCTGTTGCTGGGTGGCACACAGGTGTTGTGAACTATGTGACACTTTGGTTGTGATTGGTGTTTGTTTGCGTTTCAGCTTCAGAGGTCCTTGTTGCTTGGGCAGGTTACAGTTAAGAGCCTCTGCATATGTAGATTTAGTGTTGCTATATGTGGGTGTTGGTGGTGTGGGTTTAGAAGGGCTATGTGTTGCTTGAGGTGTAGTGTGGGTGTTAACCTTCTCCTCTTGACTGTCTAGCACAATCTTGGGTGGAGAGAGCTTTGCTTCCATTTTGGCTATGTAAGTGCATCCCTCACAGGTTGTAGTGTTGGGTGGTAGGAGGAGAGGGTTGTCTGTGTACATAAGGCAATTGCTGCATTGCCCCAGTATGCCCAGATTCACCAGGTGAACAGGAGAAATCACCGGAAGCTGACCCTTGGACATGCCTGGTTTGATGCTTTTTCTTTTTTTTTTTTGTAAAGTACAGGAGCTGTTTTCCCTTACCTTAGCAAGGTACTTTGCAATTATAGGCTGTTTAGTGCCTACTATTAATTTCTCCTTATTAACAATGAGGGTTGAGTGCTTGTATCAGTTTAAGGCTTCCTAGTGCTTTCCAGCAGGTATTAGAGAAAGTGCTAGTCAAAGGGATGCTTAAAAGTAAGATAAAAAAAATGCACACTGCAGTGTGCACTAGAGAAAGTAGACATGAAAGTAGGTAACTTAAGTTTTACCTGTTTAAAAAGTTAAGGTTTACTGGAGAGTTACTATTTTTAAAACAGCAAGATGGGTTGAAAGGGGTGGTCACTTTTGTATTCTGGTACTATGGAATGCAGTAGGATGGCCAATAAATTTAAATAGTTGAAAGGGAGGGTTTTTTGATTTAGTGATTATTTTACAAGCTAGTGAAAGTAGAGAGGAAATGAGATATATGGTCAGATTAACATAAGAGGCAGGCAACTAGAAAGACAGTGGTATTTAACAAGACAACTATGACTGGGTGGGAAGGCGGGGAAAAAATTTCTACCTGACTCAGAAGACAGAGAGAGCTGTGGTCTCTTTTGAAGTTTTAATATGCTGTTAAAGCAGAATGCAGGTAAAACACGAGGTAAAGAA